>NW_020219791.1:0-26433 GCF_003070985.1 Temnothorax curvispinosus | reverse complement strand
CTTGAGGAGGCTTATCATTATTCGGTAAATCACTAAAAAAAATTGAACTAAAATTAACAAAATGGCAGCTATTATTAAGAAAAAATTCTAACTTTTTAGTCCTTTTACAATAAAAAAATTAATATCTTAAAATGAAATATTTTTTTACGAGGTTATTCATGGTTTACCTGAGAGCCAAATAAACAAACATTATTGCTTTAAAATTTTAAATCGATATGAAGATTAGTTTCGGAGAAATTATTATAAGAAGTTAAACAATAAAATTTAAAGAAAAATGCATTTAAAATTTAAGTGTGGTTTACCCATCAATTAATGATATACTTTACATCAATTAAATTATGATATACTTACACATCAATTAATGATATTTACATCCATTATGATATACTTACTTACTTTAATTAATGATACTTACTTTATACAAAAGAGTGTTATAGTACTTTCGAAAAATAAAATTTAAACAAATAAAAAATCTGACTCTCCAGTCCCCTTAAGTCCTAGGAGACTTCTTATACGCACTTTTCTCTTATAAATCTTTGCAACTCGAGTCCTAATCAAATATCTTAGATCATATAATTATTGGTGTGTAGGAGTAAAAAAGAGTGTTGTTCTTTCTGAAAATCTAGTCGATGAGGTGGAATATCTGAAGAAAAAGATATAAAGTAAGTTGAAAGTGAGGATAAAAAGAGTAAGTAACCCCTGCTTTTTTATTGACAAATATTTAATTAATAAATGATTTTGTTTACTCTTTTAAATAGAACTTTTGTTATAAATTACTGGAATAATAATTATATCGATTTAGTCGATCTAAAAATTTTGATTAGGACTCGAGTTAAAAGGATTTAAAATAGGAAAGCGCGTATATAGAAGCCTTCTAGGTTTTAATGGGTTAATCTCTGTTAAATGGTTGACTACTGTGATTACGATGATATTAAAGAATCTTTAATAAAGATTGATGTAAGATGACTAACGTCAGTTGATTATTAAATGTAGAGTTGTTTTTTCACTACTTTTGGACATTTATTATTTTATGCAAACGCAACTCTGCCATTTTTCATAGGTATATGTATTTTAACCGGGAAAACCGACAGAAGAGTTACAAGGGTGGCGATTCACGAATATCGCTAGCCAGCCGGCGCTAACTTTTCAATCTCGGTCGAATAATTCGGTGGAAAGCCCGGGTTACTCGGCGGTGACGATCTGGCCTCTTATTGGCTCGCGGGCTTTCGCGCAAACCGTCTCTCTCTCTCTCTCTCTCTCTCTCTCTTTTTCTCCCCCCCTTCGTTCCCTCCACTCCTGCATGTTCCTACTCACCATCGTGACGCACCACCCACTGATCCCTCCGGTCCTCGCTGCCACCGTTGCCACTACCGTAGCTACCCTCCTCGCGCACTTAGCCCCGTGGTTAACTTCAATGAGCGGATAACAAGCCGCCCCTCGACTTCGCCCCTGTAATATTCGCTCGTATAAATGGACCCGTGGCTTTGTCAAATCAACTGTCGCTAGTAAACAAGCCACCCTCCGAACTTCGGCGCACTGATACACCACCGTTACCGCATGGGATCCTCGTTCTCCTCGCGCGCCACTGCCTCAGGCTTTCAGCCGCAAGATCTCTCCCTACGTTAGTCTTAATCCATAATGGCAATCGTTATTCTTCGATGATATCAGTTAGATCTAGAGAATCTTGATAAAAGTATTTTTTAGACGCTCCTATAATTAAATATCGTAAAACTTATCGGGAGGATTAATAATATCGATTGTGTACTATCCATTGGTAGTATACTTTATCGTTTTAAAAGAGAGAGAGAGAGAGAGAGAGAGAGAGAGAGAGAGAGAGAGAGAGAGAGAGAGATTGATTGATTGATTGATTGATTGATTAAATTTATTATGCCCGAACATTTGCTAAAGGGCAAAATCAAAATCATAGATACATAGGTAAAAACGCAAGAACTTTGAATGCATTACAATATGCATTACAATATTGGATGCATTACAATGAGCCATTGTAGTGCATCCAACATGCTTAAAACTAAACTAAACTAAACTAAACAAAAGAAAAGAATAAGCATGAACAAGATGTAACTAAGTGTAAATTTGATGACACGAATAAACTCGATTGCACAACTAAAATTGCACCGGTAGACGTATAATATAACCTTAACTAATATAACTACTAATGTATATATAACGCAACTCCTAATGTATATATAACGCGACTACTAATTTGTATAACCAGGTACTTAGTGATACTATTGCATTACGAAAATTGCACTGGCAGGCCACAAAGCAAGCGCTAACCAGATTCAGTAGCGAATAAATGTAAACGGAGGAGGTTTTTGAAGGATGGAAGGGAAGGTGCAGATGTTATGTTGATAGGAAGAGAATGCCAAAAGCGTATCGCAGAAGGACGAAAAGAGTTCCAATACGTTGCAGTTCTACAAAACAGTATGTTAAAAGTCAGAGACGAACCGAGAAGGCGGTCGGATCTCCTAAGCGATGAGTCAGGCGAAGTGAAGAGCTCGCTCAAGTAGGCAGGAGACTGTAAGAACAAGATACGATAAACCTGACAGCCTAGAAAGTACAGTCTCCTATTCTCAACCGACAGCCAACCCAGTCGACGCCTGTAGGGCGTGACATGTTCATCACGTCTAAGATTAAAAATGTAGCGTACACAGCAGTTTACAAGTCTCTGCAACTTCATATTTAACTCATTGCTCAAACCGTCGTAGACGAGGCAGCAGTAGTCCACGTGAGGTGTAATCAACGTCGTTACTAACTTAATTCTCAATTCGGTGGAAAGAGAGTTTCTGTTAAATTTCAATCTGTATAATGCATAGTGCACTTTCTGCGATACGTGTGAAATGTGCTTTTTCCAGGACAGAGTAGGCGTAAAAATCACCCCTAAGTTAGAGAGAAAGAGAGAGAGAGAGAGAGAGAGAGAGAGAGAGAGAGAGAGAGAGAGAGAGAGAGTCTATCGTCTTCGAAGAGAAATATTTCTCGGATTATTAAATTTTTATTTCCTTTTTATTTATATTATATATTTATAGTTATTTTTGCAGTTTTATAACTATCTGAAATAAAACTTAATAAATTAAGGCATCTCGCTGTGCTTAATGCTGCCGATAACTACATTGACGCGATCTCGCTAGAAGAGAGCGAGATACTTTTCGTTTTCCAAGATTCCATGTGATCCGGTAGCCTGGATATTACCGTAAACGAGCCAATCAAGCACCTTTGTGACGACAATCGTTCCTTTGATTACTCGGCACTTTGCGCGAAAGCAAGAACGTTGGGTAATCGACGTGTTCAACGTCGTCCCGTTTCCCGACACCGAGAGAATGCGTTATGGAAATGTGAGCGCTGAATTTAATGATCCGAACATCATTACGAGTTTCTCATTTCGTCCAGTGTATTTTCTCAAGAATTCGAAAAAAAAGTAATTATAATTAAGATTAATAAACATTTCATAGCCTTTAAAGGTTCAACGAGATGCAACTTTGTGTAATCTCGATGCACAGCGTTATTCAATTTTCTTAAACGCAAATGTAAGGATCGCGCGTTAATTGTATCCAAATGCCGGAATAGAGATTCTCCTTCGCGAAGGAAGTTACCGTTGCGATCACGAAAATCGCGTATTCGCTATGGAAACGCGCTCGCCAAACTCAAAAGTAGCCATGGGGCTAGAGTACGGTTCTACGAGGCACTGAAGAGTCCGCAGTTGTAGGAGGAACAAACAGGAGCGCCTTTCAATCGTAATTGGAACCGCAGGGGCCTGACCATCGTCCGTGTTCAAGCGTTCCTTTTCCCATAACCATCATTCTTCGAGAGTGTCTCCTTCTCTCTTAAAAAAATACTCCGTATATAAAATAGTGTCGAATAATATATTATATGTATATCGAACGGTACTCACGAGAAGATAACGCGCTCTAATTGTAAGAAAGTCAACGCGTCGTTATTTGCGAACGTTTAATCACTTTGCATCGTGACTCTATCGTCTTTAATAATATTATTTAATCTCGGATTTTATTTAACAAATATAAGTTAGCAACAGAATAGGAAAAATTACACTATAATATATACGTTAATTAATTTTAAATAAGTACCGAATTAACTTGTGAATCCTGATCGACGCGAGTTGAGCGCGAGTCGCTTTTTTAATCACTCCTTCCTCGCGGTGTTTAAAAAAACAATATTGTCATTTTGAAATCCGAGGGCTTTGTGTTCCTCCATGAAAGCGGAACGGACCGGACGGTGCCGCTTCATACGGAAACTTCACCTCGGCAGTTATATTCACACGCGCGGTCGCACATCAATGGATCTCGCTCGCGCCTGCCGCGATTGTTAACGATTTCGAGATCCTCCACATTGCGACTCGATGGTCGCCGCCCGCCATCCCCCGTTGCCGCTTCTGTTCTAAATCGCTCCGGCATAATTCTCATCGTAGTTCTTTATCTGTATTTACCTATTCATCAAGATAATCCGAAACCATTACTACCATTACTATTATATGAATACGCCAGACATCTCTCGTCACAGAGTGATTTCGTCACTAATGTATTAGAGTGATTGCGATAGTTAGTCCAAAAGAGAGAGTTGTCACTCAAATTTGTGTAAATACGCTCATAAAGTATAGGAGTGAATTTTTTACTCAAATTTTTAGAGCGGCTACTCTACCGGATACGATCTCACTCTAAAGCTATATAATGAATCACGATGCACTAAAGATCGACTGATAAATAATTCTAACAAAGTTTTCCACTTAAAATTGTAAAGTGACATAATTCACTCCTATGGACTATGGACACTGATCTACACTCGAAAAGAGTTCCCTTTCATTCAAATGGAATGCGATTTCATCATATATAGAGCGCAATTTTACTCTTTTTTAGAGTGGCGAATCGCTCTAATTGTAAGTGCACATCAGGCTCAATTTCTACTTTTCGTTACACTTGCATTTCACTCGTTTTGAGTAATATTTCACTCTTCGACTTTTAAAGAGATTTAAGTCTTTAGTCGGTCAAGCGTCGCATTTCGCGCATATCTAGAAAAAAAGAACCAGATAAATTCTGTAAATATAGGTTATTTCGGTATAATTGTACATTTCATAATTTTAAAAATCCTAAAAATGTTTTTCAAAAAAGTATGAAAATTAAAAAATTGCATTAAATAAAAAGGGGAAATATGATAAACGTTTTAAAAAGTTAAACATTTTTAAATCCACCAAGATAATAGAAGATATTTAAATGTGAATATTTAATTAAAAATAAAAAAATTTATGCAAGAAATATGGCGCCGCTAGATCTCAAAATATAATAAGATAATGATAATGATTATATATCAATCAGAGAGTAAATCTCAGCGTAACACGTCATATTAAAATTTATCGAACGTCTAAATACGTCTAATTTACTTATTTGATCGACCCTCGTGCGATCACGGAAGTGATTTCTCACCGATGAAATCCCATTTGTGCAACACAAATGTGTGGAGAAGCGAAATGGGACGGGGGGGGGGTGGATATCCCCCGAGATCTCGAATCCCACGAGGGAGCAAACGTTACAAATTGCCGATAACGATCAGTCAGCGGGAGAGATGATTCGTAGCTAATTCCATACGAACCGCCCCGCGCTCTTATTATCATTAATTTGCCTTCATCCAGGATAGGATAAATGCGATAAACTGTTTCTGTGCGGTACTCCTCTCATACGCACGTATAAAGTTCTTCCATAAAGAAGCATCCTATAAATAACCGTAATTACATATGATGTTTATAAATCATACGATTGTTTAGAAATCGTTTCGAGAGCTATATTTTATCTTCGGCTTAACTTTATTGAATAGCATTCGACGGAAATACAAACACATGGCGATATAAATAATTCGGTAAATGTACAAAGTTTCGAAAAAAATGTACCAAAATTTGAAAAATGGTATATTGTTCCGAAAA
Organism: Temnothorax curvispinosus; assembly: GCF_003070985.1. Taxonomy (NCBI): domain Eukaryota; kingdom Metazoa; phylum Arthropoda; class Insecta; order Hymenoptera; family Formicidae; genus Temnothorax; species Temnothorax curvispinosus. The sequence continues at coordinate 20,486 of NW_020219791.1, read as the reverse complement.
TTCATAATTTCGAAATATGAAAAATGAGACAATGTCCCAAAAAATTATAGTCTAAAATGAACATATCGAGATAGCGTCGATATTCAATAGAGAGAGTAAATAAAGTATACTCAGGAAAACGCAATCTTAAAATTAATTAAATGAATTTCTTTGTTCCAATTTGCGCAATTCTCTACAAATTTAAATAAAAGCTAGGATTATTTATTATTTCTAATAAACGAAGTAAATATGGAGTAATTTTCTTCATGTAAGTATATATTTCTGTTAAAAAAAGATATTATATAAAAAATACTGGTTTACCTCAACTATTTATTTTTGACAATTATTGGGGACATCTTTCGTGTCCCCCGATCGGTTTGATCGTCACGACGTGATGGCTTAACGGTGATCGACGTTGTTACTCTCGCGCCGACTCGAACTTTGGCAAGCCCTTTGTTTTTCACGGCCTCGACGATCCTTCTGGCATGCATTTATTCCAGCATTTCGCCCTTTTTTCAGCACTCATGAAGAAGCCGTCTGGCCGCTTTGCTGCCCCTTGATCCCGCATTCGTTAAACTTAATGAATTCCGAAACGTGCGCGTCAATCTCGGCTCGTTTCGAAGCCGAAGGGTCTCTCGTTCCTGGTAGCGCGACACCGTCATTGCCGTTGCTATTGAAACGTCGTCGACGTCGCTCGGCGTCAGTTTTTGCATCGGCCACGCAACGTTACGTTAGCATGATACTTTATGCAATGCCACGCGGCGTTATACTCGCCGAAAAATTCAAGGATAGGGCGAGATATGCACTCTGCCGTCGCTGACTCTACCACTTGCATCAAGGTGAGCTCGCGTGAACGATCAGAATTAATTGGTACTTAATTAATGCTAACGTATTGGTCCTGCAGAATTTGCAGCTCGCCAAGTGTGGTAAAGTCAGCAAAATGATAGCGAATTTTTATATTCTTTTCTACGTATATATATCTTATAAGGTTTTACTTAATCTCTTCTTTTAGTAGCAATAATCACAGATCTGAATTATTTAAAGCTAAATAACAAAACTGAATCGAAGCAGAATAAAATGAATAAAGTCTATTCACTTGTCACAGACTATAAACTTGGCGCAAGGTGCAGATGTACATACATTGGATAAATCTCAGATCAAAACTATCATATCATAGGTATCTGCTCTTGGAAATACTCACAAAAGAAGGACACAAAAAGAAGGACTAAATCTTGTCTAAAATACGAAGGTAATTGATCATGAGTATTTTTCTATTAGAGCAAAATTTAAGAGCAATTCTGTTACTTAAAGAAAGAAATTGAAATATAGAAGAAAGGGAATAAACGCATTAAAGAAGGAAACGTTAAACGTCGTGGCGATTGTAACATTCACAAATAAATGAGGTGGGGATAGTTGATTAGTTAAAGAATATTACTGCCACTTTTCTGCTCAGTTCATTCAGAACTATCAACTGATGAGAGCATTGGTAAAGGTTGAAACCGATATTGAGAATATCAGGAAGTCTATACTGCATGAACAAAGAATGAAATTGTACATATTGAAAGAAGAATAAGAAAACTATATAATAAAAAGAAGAAAAAGAAGTTGAATTGAAAGTAATTTTGAGATATGTATTTTGCCAGAAAAATGAATAGTCCCTTAATCTATTTTTTTTTATCATTGTCCTACATTTTCTCAGTGCTTTAATAGCAAAGCTTTCATGATTATATTAATTTTGAGAAAATTTGTGTTAAATTGTTAAACAGGCTTCTAATTTATTAAACGAGTGACTAAATGAGACAAATGTGATTTCCTGTTTCCTCTCTACTTATTTCACTTTGCCTTGAACGAAGAACGAACCTCGAACAACACTCTTTGAAGAAAATTTTCTATCTACCTTCTTTATTATCACATATCATGAAGATGCTAATAGCTTACGACTTTTTCAAATTTTTCTTAACTTCCGTAGCATGGTGGCAAACCCATTAAATTTACTGGCAATTAATCAATTTTGTAAAGATTCTAATTCGCGAAGTCTCACAATAAGACAAATTATTAAAATAAAGACAATAAAGAAATTCTGCCCTCTCTTTTTACAATATCCATGTATATGTATACGCCCCGTTTGGTTGAGTAGAAAACGCGCAGCCTTATATACAAGCGCAGTTCTTATTATCTATGGTTTCGATAATGAGGGAGATGGGGTTTTGTTTTCACGTATGTCTTCCACGAAACTCTCGACGTGGCATTCGTTGGGTACTTGCAAACCGCACGTAGCTTTATCTCCCGTACTTGGCGACGCCGCTGTATGCCGCTGAATTCATCTCGGATAATTTTGCGATGCGGCGTCGAAACGTACACAGACTTACGCGGCCCCACAGACATTGGCAAATACTTAAAAAAGGTAAGCGCAGCGAAGAGAGAAACGACGACGAGAGGCTGGCTTGGATGCGAGGAGTACAGAATCCAGAGCGATTGCATGTGTGATACACGTACGTATTTACGCTTGCAAACTTCTGCTTTCGGCGAACCGGCAAAATGAGGCATGGGAGAAAAGAGGGAAAGGAATTTGCAAACTGTAAAGGACGCGATACACGTTATACACGCTGTGTTATCCCCTAGGACGCGAAACTAATTTCGCCGTAATGCGAAAATCCCTAATTTTAAATCTTCGACCGTTGCATTCCACGCCTAAAATATCTTTCTTCATTTTTATTAAATAAAAAAAATTACGGTTTCGTGTAAGATAGGGATTCCGGTTGAATCCGGTTTCCGTGAAGTTTTATCTAGCCCGCTAAGAAATTTCTACATTAAATATAACTATTTTCACATCCAATAACTGTGTAATTATTGTTACAAAAATTAATTTAAACGCAAATTAAAACATAACTATTCGAAGAGGGCATAATTAAGATGCATATAATTAAATTTTTGTGTGCGAAAATATTTTGAAGACTACAAGATCAACTTATTTTTTTAAATTAGAATACAATAACTTTTTATAGTGGAATTGTAGCAAACTTTACGCTGACAACAGTTAACTGATTGATTGAGCGTGCAAATGTTAGTGGAAAGGAAAAAAATTAAAAATATAAAAAATCCCTTTTTTACAAAATATATTTAAAACAATATTCATTTTTCATGTCCCGCTCACAATTACTTTAATAGCAAAAAATACATTAAACAGAAAATTTCCAAACCGATGAATGGAACAAGATAGTCTCGTCCAGATTTTTCCAGCACAATCGCTTGACTTAACTCCAATAGACTTCTTTTTATGGAGACATCTAAAAAATGTAGTTTATAAGAAGATTCCAACTAAAGTCGAAAACATGAAATAGAGGATCACAGCTGCATGTGCTGTAGTATCTTCGAATACATTGGCAGCAGTATGTCGATCATTGGTACATCATATTCAGAAGTATCATGATGAGTTTTGGTTCATCGGTTCGGTCGACGCTGCGTCGAACTTTTATAATATATAAAAGAATTTTTAAACAAAGATATTTTGCTTCTATTCTCCAAAAATAAAACTTATCCAGCCCCCGGTCATTACAAAGATTTTAATATGGCTCTCCTTAATAGGAAAGGTTTTCAACCTCTATTGTAAGATAATATTTTTCTTCGTGTATCCCTTTCAATTTTAAAATTCGTTATATGTTATTATATCGGTAACAAAATATCTCACATGTAAATATTCCTTCATCTTCCGTGCATATCATATTCCGCGAAGGATAGGACGGTAAAAGATTTTTCATAGCTCATATTAATATTGAATAATGCTGGTTTCTACGAACATTTTCAGAATTTATTATGTCTCGCTCCAGAGCCGCATCTTCTTGGAGCTTTTCGTAATGAAGCCAACAAGCGCGAGCAACGAGACGACCGAGCCCGACAACAGCGGAAACTCAGCAAGCATCCGCCTTTCAAGCACTGAAATCATAGAAACCAGCTATACATTGTACGCTCGCAGAAAAGTTTTACATTCAATTTATTCCTCCCGTTTCGCAGTAATCGCTCGCCAATGACTTCTTCTCCCCATCTGCATCTGCTACCGTCTCTTTTTCCGCATACCTCTCCATCTCACTCTCTAGTTTCCACCGCCCCTTGCACCTTTACCTGGATCCACTTAAATCGAAGCATGCACCGAGTTACCGGATCGCGAGCGTGGGGAGGACCCAACTGTAGAATCTTCCGACCAATAGCAACGCCAGGGTTTCACTTTCTCACCCCCGTGTCCCAGTCTCCGCGAACCAATCGGGTGAAGCGTGCCGGTCTCGTGGTGGAGTGAGAATGGCGCTTCCACCCCCAAAATGGCTGCGAAATTGCGCAGGCATTAGGCAGCCCGTTCAAAATAAACGGGCGGATTAATTCGAGGGGGTCGCGGGAGCGGCGTGGAGGGTACGCGAGCGCGTATCACCTCCTTTCGATTTGCAGACTCTCGGTACGTGTCTCCACCCCCGCGATAGTTGGCGGCGGCGATAAGGATGACGAGAGATGGTACTGGGGTTCGGGGACCAGGTTTCCGGTCAGCCGCAGTGGCCGTCGGTGACGCAGAATGACGCCGAGCGTCCGTACGATAGCATGAAAGTCGCGAATTTTTTTGCGGCGCGAGTGTGTTCACACAATTCGTGCTGAATTGTCGCCGATGATTACCGTCGCTTCGTCAGGGAGAATACAATTTCAATAAACAATCGTGAACGTTGCGAGTGCACCGCTTCTTTGACGGTGATGATGCAGGAGCACAAATCTTTCCTGATCAGAGATCTTCTAGGAGATGTATTGGCTGATCGAGTTCAAGGTATCTTCACCACCAAAACACATAGCGCAGCGGACAAAAATCGTATGGAGGATAATCAACGCGAGATAATAGATATTGATGATAACAATAATGTGGTCCTAATGTCGGGATGCATTAATCATTTCCTAATTACAAGAAATGATCAATCTCTTCCGTACAAATCGCAAAAATTACCGCGATTAACTGAACAATTATTACATTGAAACACATAACTATTACATTTTATCTTTCTAAACGTATAAGTTGTTTCCTAAGTAAGTACAAAAATTTGAAGCGGACATTTTTATTTTAGGAAGAAAAGCTCTTATAAACATGCCCTAAACTGCTTTGTTTTCAAAAAACAGGATGTCAAAGTTGTAAAAAAAATATGAAAATTTGGAAAAGGTTTAAAGACATTTTTGGTACATGTCGATTAAGAATTATTTTCCAGTACCGATTTTCCAATACCGAAACATTTATAGAGGCGTGCGTTTTTGACACCCTTTATTTTGAAAACAAAGCAGTTTAGGACATATGTTTATAGAACCTTTTCTTCCTAAAATAAGCCATGGAATATTCCCTTCAATTTTTTTGTACTTATTAGGAAACATCCTGTATAATATGTATATTTATAAGAATATCATAAATTTTCATCATCCCTCGAAGAAAAAACTCGGAAATAAGTACGATTACTCTAATATTGTTGCCATATAATAGATAGAATGGAATAGGTTGGAAATTACAAAAATATTATAGGTAAATAATTCAAGTAAACTTCTATAACAAAAATAAATTGTATTATTATACAATTTTTTTATTCAATCTTTTAGACAAAGGTTAAAACGAAATAGCTTTAACCAAACATAAAACACGTAAAATTATATACTATTTTAATATATACATTAGAAATTTTTTATATATATAAATAATTATAAATTTATCCGTCTATGTTTTTTCTTTCTTCTGTATATTTTTTTCCTCTTGTATAATCTCTGTTTGTACACAAGAAAAATAATAATAAGAAGAATTTAAAAATAATTAAAAAGATAAAAATTATAAGCAGTAACCAATAGCATTTAGAATTTTTTTACGTTATTCTCGGACTCAGAATTTCCATGTGCTTCGGCTTCTTCGTATGCACAGTCATATTACTGATAGTATGATAACAATTATTGATGGTTATATTACTGCCTTGCACATCATTGTTAACCTAACCTCATTATCGGTTTTCATTGTTAAACACATTCTTTTTTCTAATTTTTTCTTGCGTAATATTTTCATTTCCTCAACAATCGTGAGGACATCGACGTATCTTCGATATCACTCATTATCTCAAGTGTCTCAAAACTACAATTATGACCACCTATAATTAAGAAGACAATTTGTACAAGACAATTCAGAAAAATTGACACAATTATTAATTATGTGTATAAATTGCATATTATATACTACACGTAAATTTTATTTTGGGGAAAACTAGGTAAATTTCAGGATTATATTCTGGACCTATCAGGGTATTTAAAACTATAGATTATCCAATCCAGGCCCTATAGTTTTATATTTAATTTGGGAAAAATCTGTCAGTATAGCAATCTAGAACCCATGTAGATTTTCCCGACTATTCTTTATCTATAATAGGTAAAATCAAGATAAATTTCTAGGGCGTATTCTGGACCTAGATATTCCAAACTAGATTTTTCTATCCAGGCCCTATACTTAATTTCGGCAAATAGAGACAGATTTCTACCTGGGAAATTTTAAATTTCTTGAATTTCTTAATTTCCAGGAGGTCGATTATGTATCTTGAAATGAGGTGAAAATTACAAAAGTGAGGAAATTTACTAGAGTATCTATGATTTTATTTTGTTGTAATCTGTAATACTAGTAAATCTGTTCACTTTTAATTTTCACTTTGTTTCAATAAGATACATAGTCGATTTTCAGAAAATAAAATACCATCGACGAGTCCGATTATTCTAAAAAAGAAAACAGTTCCCATGCATATGGAATTTTTCGATTTATGTAAAGCTCTGCCAAACGAACGTATCAAACAAAATTTTTTTTTAAATTTTTATGCAGATTTTTATTCTTGTATAAATTTCAAACAAAAAGTTATCTGGTTGTCAATTATAAAATTATTCTAAATTGAAAAAATTAAAATCCAGGAGGAAGGGCATATGTCCTTCCTTGTCCTCACTCATGGGCGCCCATATTAAACATAATTTTTTTTAAGTATACAATCATCACGCAATAGAGCATTTTTTTAAAGCGTATTTTGTCGCAAATTGCATGTTGATATCATTAATAGTTTAGGAAGTATGCAGTTGAAGAAATAGGTTTCGAGAAAAGCACATTTAAAGTTTCAATTCTTGTTATTTATTAAATAACAATAGTATATTGTACAACTAGTGGAAAAAGTGGTCGATTCTGAATGAGTGTGAAGTTAGTCGTACGAGCGAAGCGAGTGCGACCATCACACTCATTTGGGCTCGACCACTCTTCCCACGAGTTGTTCATACTATTTTTCCTAACAAGAGCGTGAAACAGGCCGCTTTTTGCGCTTGTTTTACAATTTCATTTCTCAACTAGTTGAGAAATAGGAGAGAAATGGCTCCATGTTTCAACGCTTACGTCATCATTGCGAAATGGATAGTTTTGCTCACTCAAAACAAGCGCGAAAAGCAGCCCATTTCACGCTCGCGTTAGGAAAAAGTTATTCTTAACTTACTTTTAGCTATTCGTAGGGGCATATAATAAGATTTCTGTAATAAGTACAACTTTCTCGTGCCCAAAAAATCTTCTGCATAGCTGCCTGAAGCTATAGCGTGTTGCACCTAGCCATCGGCATCATGAATGTGGTGTGCATCTAATTTCTCACACACTATTAAATTCGTGGTATCAAATTATACACAATATGAATCATTTTTAACCATAGGTCGTCACTGCTCCTACTCACCATGTCGTTAATTTAACTAAAACAATGTTAATTTAACTAAATCAAAATAGAGCTAAAATAATACTGTTTTGTGTTAAAATGGTAAATTTTGACATGCATGGTAGTTAAAAATAACAAAATGTTATTTAAGCCAAAGTATTGGTTTAAATTTAATAATATTTAATAGTGCAATGCCAATATTTATATAAATTATCTCCATTATTTATATTCATAATCTTTAAAATCTGTAGTAAACCTGTGCGATTGTCATTAAATATAATTGTAACAAAATATAGCGTAAAAAAATATGTGTGTGTGTGTGTGTGTATAAAATTGCAGCAAGGCAAGCTGCAATTTTTTACAATTGCTGGTATCGCTCAATCCTCGGAATAACTATCTTCTATACAATAACATTGAGGCTTTCATTATTATTTTTATTTAAATCGCTTAAAACATTATTTCAGTATAAATCTTTGTTGCTTAATTTTACATAAATTAACTTAATTGTATATAAAAAAAAATGTTTATAAAGTTTTTTTACATAGACGCTGTGCTCTGTTCGACAAGCGAAAAAAGACTGAACATTCAAATTTTTCTAGCGCTTTCGGTATAACCGTTTTTGTACTTTTACTAAAAAAAACTTTAGGACGTGTTATAAGAATACAATAAAAAAAATATTTCTCGCAATAATTATTATTAATAAATGCATCAAGACACGTTGGTAACTCGCTTTGAACATAACCTGATAAAACATTTTCCATATAAATATACATAAAATATATGAAATATGTCCATATATGGTTTCTATCTTTTATATTATTTCTGTTTGTACATATAGGAAAAATAAGAAAGAAGTTTAAAAGTAATTAAAAGGATAATTTTTGCATAATTGTTTCTTTTATAAAAAGTAAAGTTTGGAGAAATGAGAAAAAATTACCCATATATATAATATATAAATGTAATAATCGTGTATATAAAATATGATTATATATGACTATCGTGAGACAGGTTAGTTTTACCCTACTGATGACCAGTCATTGCGATAGTAATCCTGCTCAGTACGAGAGGAACCGCAGGTTCGGAAATTTGGTTCACGCACTCGGTCGAGCGGCCGGTGGTGCGAAGCTACCATCCGTGGGATTATGCCTGAACGCCTCTAAGGCCGTATCCTCTCTAGTCAAAGGTGGCAATGATATCTCTAGAAAGTCTCGTGAGTCGCATAAGGCTCAAAACAATGTGACACACTTACTAGGCGGCCGGTCCCTCGCGGGCCGGTCGTCGCACGAGCCCGGTTTGCCGTACGGCGCCTCTGAAATCAATTTTCAGCAAAATCTATTTTTCAATTTTTACCCCCTTTTTTGATTGCGTATTTTCCGATACTCTACTACGATCATATTCTCCACAACTTCTTAATAAAAATATTATTAACTCTTACAGGTCTTTGGAAACGTTTCAACTGCTACAAAATTTTATCAAAAATAAGGGTATTCCATTTAAAAAATTGAAGGTGACTTTTACGTGACATTGAAAAATAGATTTTGCCGAAAATTGATTTCACGATTATTTGTTGCTTTCCATATAACAGTTGTCTGAAACATTTTCATCTAAAATTAAAAAAAAAAAATAAAAATTTTGGGGAATAATTGTTTAAAATGGATACCCTGTATAAACAGAGATTATACAAGCAAAAGAAAACATATATGGACAATATTTTATACATATTTATGTATAATTTTACATAAAAAATCTTTTATTACAAACTTCGTTAATTTTTTTAATTTTGACGTGAACCTCATCAAAACAATTTTAAAAGTACATATTATGTGTTAAAATAAAAAAAGATCGATTTTTATCCTTTTATACTAGTTTAACCTCTTAATTTCGCGAGGCGATAATTATTATTTTTTCCACGCAAACATTTCCGAACACGTGACAGATCGTCAAAATTCTCGTTAGAAAATGGATCCCGTGGTGCGAGTCTATTATTTAAATGCGGACGCACAGCCACCGGGGGTGACGAACCCTCTTGGAGGTGGTACCCCATTAAGAACAATTCTACAGATGGTTCGAGGTGCCGAAAGATTCGTTAGGGCTCGTTAGTCTCGGGGTTTTCATCGAAGGTTATTACCCCCTAGTGCGCCGTTACAAATCTATTGGCTAATTCTCAGAGGGTGTAGCAGGTTTCGGTAATTGAGATAGTTTGCTCTCTAACCGAGATCGATCAATATCGATTGAGGTTTGCTGGATTATTATTTCGGTAATAGACTTTGCCCGACCAACCAAATCCATCGATTGGATCAGCCAGAAAATTATAGTTATTAATATATAACAAAGAAACGCGTTGTCTCCTAGGATGTTTCTCTATAAATATGTATATAGTTAACGCAGTCAATAACATCCATACAGATAAAAATATATTTTATTTTTTTATATAAATAATCCAGTAACTTGAAATCCTGTCTTACGTTGAATTAACGGAAGAAAATAAAAATTAGTGATACAAAATTGGAGATTTCAAAATGTATAATTTATCTCGTACTACAACTTGAATTATTGCAAAGAACGTTAAAAAATATATTCTGTCGGATCAGTTAATGTCTAATAAATTATTATCTAATCATCGGGAAATTATTCCCAAGAATATAAGTCTCACAAAAACATGTTGCAGAGGACTCGGAGGATGATTCGGCGGTCCATTCGGATTCCGAGGACACCATCGATCCTGGCAGCAGCCCCTGCACGCGTCTAGGAAGTCCACCACCGGCGCTCTCGCCGTCGCCCGGTCCGGCAACTACGTCTGGAAAATCTTGCGGAGTGATCGCTAACAATGCACCGCCGACCGGTAGGAAACCACGGAGACGACGAACCGCATTCACTCACGCTCAGCTGGCTTACCTCGAGAGGAAGTTCCGTTGTCAGAAATATCTCAGCGTGGCGGACCGCAGCGACGTCGCCGACGCTCTATCGCTCTCGGAGACTCAAGTGAAGACTTGGTATCAAAACCGAAGGTAGAGGAAAATTTATCGTAGGACAGAGAATAAGATCAGCAGAGGTAAGAGGGACAGCTTTGCACACCACAATTTCGTTGCAGGACGAAATGGAAGCGGCAGAATCAGCTGCGATTGGAACAGCTGCGTCATCAAGCTACCGTCGAGAAAGACCTTTTGGTACGCAGTGTGGGCCTCCATCACGGTAGCATAGACGCTTATTGTTCGCCGTACAATTCGCAATCGCAGACCAGCCATCCGCCACCACCGCCACCGCCGCCAGCACCATCCACCGCTTCCACGGCGGCGTTTCTTTCAACGGCGGCCGCGCTCTTCCGAAATGTCACCTACGTCCACGGCTGTCCCCTCTAACACGTGTAATCTCGAAGGTCTCGAGATTGTTTCCAGAAGATCGAGAAATTTAACTCGGAGCTCCGAAGAAACATTTCGACGAACTACTTGTGCTGTGAGTGTTAACATAGTGTTTCAAAACTCTTCGATTCATTCTTCATTATTTCGGAGTTTCTCAAAGGACGAAGGGTAACCTGATTTTGGCTGCGCTGATAGAACCTTTCTTATGCATGTTTTCTTATATTTTATAATGTACTGAATCATTACCAAACGTTTATTTCAAGCTGATATGATGGGAAAATATAGGATGGGAAATCACATTCAAAGTAGCAGATTTGTAAAAATCTGAATAAAAACTCAAAATTATATAACTTTTTTTTACCCTTCCTTCCTCCTCCTCCTACTACACCCCAACCCCTCTACTCTTACTTAACTTAATATCACTCATTCCAATATTAAAAAACTAGCTCAATCTATCACTCAACCTAACTTAACCTAACATAACCAAATTTACCCAAAATTGCCCCAAACTAATCCATTCCCCACTTCATTTTTTTTCGTGTCCTTTCGTTTCCCTTCGCCTTCACCCTCTTTCTCTCTCTCTCCTTTTTTCTCACACACACATTTTCCCTCACTACATATATATTTATTCAAAGTGTACAAATTCGTGCGAAAATATGTCTCTCTGGAAATAATTAAAATGTATATCTTACATACATTTTTAAAAAGAATAACTCGGGGGAAAAATAGATTTGGTCTTTGTTTGATTAATAATTAAATGTGTAATAATTCGACATCGGAAAATAATTGAGTTATCCACCCCGCATACATTTTCGAGATATACGAAGAAAAATGAATTTAAGATATTTAAGAAAAAAGATTGCTTTTTATTTTCTAAAACTTAGACTGACATAGACTAAGGTGCTGATTATGACGCAGAGAAAAGTTTTTGTTTGAGAAAAATTTTTACAAATTTGTTACTTTAAATGCAGTTTTCGCTATTTTTCCATCATATCAGCTTGAAATAAACGGTTTAATTGTTAATGATTCAGCATATCAAAAAATATAAGAAAACATGCATAAGAAAGGTTCCATCAGCGCGGCCAGTACTTTATAGCGAATTAGTTGGAAAGATTTGCATTAACAAATCGCTTTATACAGCAACCAATGAGTAAGAGAAACGTTTGTATATTACTGTTCTTTCCTTTTTGTTGCGTTATATCTTTCTTATAATGTTATGTTTAAAATTTGGATATTGATCTTGTTCAAAGATTTTTCTGATTTAATGATAAGAGAGACAAATGAATGAGCATAAACTATAATTATCCTACGTTAATTATACATCTGCATACGGTTAAATTTCAGCCTGTTGAGTGTTACAGACACTTTTGTACTCAAAAAATTCTGTAGTCGTTTTTTCCACTTTTCCTCTTGCATACCAGCTGTTAAATGATGATCAAATAAGGATGTAAATATGTAATTACAGAGTTTCAATAGTTTTAACAGTTTATCTTTCACATACCGAATTTAGTGAAATATTCAACATTAATATTTTACGTCTTCTTGAATGAATGGCAGAATTTCATAATCGATACTGTAATAATGTTACAACATCATTATAATATGTCACTATATAGATGCGATATTAATATTTCATTTAGAAGATAAATGAAAAGAGCAGCTGTTTTGTTGAAAGAAAGAATATGCGCTGCAACTTGGTAATATAAATTGAAACCAGAGGTTTTATTGACGATTAATAAAAATCTAATTTTTAGTAACAAATTTTATTCGTAGATATTTTAACGTCTTAGTGTAATCTTGATGTGCGGGTGAAAGTAATATTATTAATTATATCCAATGTGCAATGTTCGAGCACGTACGCAAGGCAAGCGCTATTATCCCCAATAATTTAGTTAATTATTGTTATTCGTCGTCGATAATCTATCGAATAATTTTTCCGAAACAGAACGTTATTTGTAGATAAATAAATTATTATTAAAACCCATCAAAGCCGTTCGATATTTCATTTAACATACGCTCAGTCTTTACTCATACACGCTTGAAGCTTTTATACTTTTCGCTTCGATTAAAGCTGATCCAGACAATTTCGAAGGCAAAGCACAAAGCGTTTGGATACATTTCGTTATTATTTTACATTTTTATCCTTCTTTTGTCAGTGGATAATTTCTTGTAACTAAAATGCACACGTGGCAATGGGCACGTGGCCAAGCACGAATAATTGGTTGAAACCGATACATGTCAAGTGGTTCGACGGTGCTCGTGCGGACTGGAATTGGCTTGTGTTGCGGATCTAATTGCATGGAAACAACGAGAGAATGTGCAACAATTGATGCGATTGTCATGATGACTTTACGAAGAAGTTACTCGCACTAATAAAAAAAACAACTACTACAAGGTATATGGATAATAATTTATTTATTAGACAAAAATCGCTATAATATCCGAGAAATTTAAGGAAAATGCATTCAAGAAAATCGAAGTGCTAAAAAAATTTGCATTTGTTATGTATTTCGAGCGTTAAGCAATTGCTATTACATTTGTTTTGCAAAACTAAACAAAAAGAAGAAAATTCTGATAGATTTACATTAAAAATAGAACACCATTTTTATGGTTTAAAAAAAAAGTTCAGTTCTCAATATTGATTTCTTGAAAAGCCTTACGCGGTTTCAATTTATATAATTAAATTTTACATATTTTTGTAATCATATATGTTTCCTTTAAATACAATTGACAATTGATTAAATAAATTTACATTTAATATGTTAGAATAATGTCATCTGTTATAAATAATTAAAATTGTTTTGTTTTTAAACGAAACATTGTAGAAACGAATACATTATGGTTTCACCATTCGATTTTGTTTCTTTCCCAGGAGCAATGAGGGAAGGAAATAAGACAATAGGAAGAATACTTCCGAGTATATTCAGAATGAAATAAACTTCGAATCGATCTCTCCATATGCTCGACGTAAAAGAAGTATGAACTTTCTACTCTGAACGTGAAATCATATGGATGATGAAGTCTCGCACTCCTCGTTTTATTCCTATTATAGGTGCCGTACTTAAATTAACAGCATTACGCGTGTCAGGTGTTATAGTTGAATATTATTGAATCATACGCATTGTTTTATTTGGAGGAAATAGAAATGTTTTCATATTGATTACACATTTGTTTGATACGATTAAAACATGTACTTATAATATTTTGTCTATATATATACACAAAGATATTAAGGATTACACGTGTCGATTGCATCGAGCATTTGTGTAATTAATATACACACATTTCTATTTCCTCTAAAAAATCATTGCACATGAATCAATAATATTTAAGTGCAATATCTGACAAATAACTGATTTGTAGCAATATACACAAAGTATACAGATTAAATAAATTTATATTTGAATCAACAAGATCGTGCATATGTAGCAACCATAATAACATTAACCGTACCGTTGATTTCCTTTAAGTATTTCACGCAGTTGACGTGACAGCAGATGTAGTAACTACATAGATTACATGGTATTCAATTATACATCAAGAAAGTTATTTAATTCATATGTAATTATAATAAAGAATTATGTGTTTGGGATGAGTAGATATATGATTGATATAACGAGATATTCCAACTACAATGATATTATTGGACCAAATATCTGGATTATAAATTGACTATCTGATGCATTTCGTTCATTAATATTGATGTTGAATCAACCAATTTTATTTCAATTACACTGTTGCTGTTGATACAACATTATTTTTTTTTCAGTGTATACTCTATTATTCGAGCTTTATGCGATATGTGTTTTCTCAAGAAATAAAAAAAAGCCGGGATTCCACTCGTAGTTTACATTTTAGTACGATGAATCATATCACGGCATTAGTTTCTCAGACAATCAGCGAATTTCGATCATCGTAACTTGCGCTTAATAATCGTTCTTTCTAATATCTCGAAACATCGAATTTTAATATTATCGAATTAAAAAACTTGGCGAATTTTTCATAAGTACAGAATTTACAACAGTTGTACAATAAAGTATATGTAAAAATTCACTTGATTAATTTCAAGTAAGAACTTCTATGATAAGAATAATATAAATTTTATAATATACATCTGTATGGCCGGTATTCATAGTCTGTTCTTATTTCAAGACCGTCTTAAGTGATGTCAAGATGCTAATACGGCACTGTGATTGGTTTATGACATTTTAAGATTGTACTTAAGTTAAGACGATCTTAAATATAAGAACCTAGCTGATATTATGTATAATCACGCTTTTAAGATATAAATATCTCTAAAAAATCTTTAAAAAATCTTAAGAAATTTTTTTTAAAAATATGGAAGTTTTCATCGGAAACGCGCATGTTAATACTTTTATCTATCTCCATAGTTCAATATGCGATCATCTTTATCAAGAGCCGAGGGGGAATTCCAACCGAGATACGTGAGGCAAGTGGCGTTCGGCCACGTGCGTATTGTATCGCGACGAATAGCCACGCACACGCGTGTGCATACGTGCGTAAGCCCATGTTGGCACTTGGGCACGTGCTTCTTATTTCTTCTTGGCTGGCTTCGTGTCTCCATAGTGCATTGTTAAATACTTCGCCGTGAGGGACGACCCCGCGTACGTGCGCGGGAAAGAAATTCTTCGGCCTGTTTCGTATATATGCAGACTCCTTTGCATTCTCGATCGAGCGTTGCATAATCCTTTTGTTGCTCGCCAACCCCGTGAACTGTGATTATTAAACTGAACTAATAGAATATTCATTACACGCCTCTTGTTTTTGCTACAGAACTCTTGCCAGAGACGACGAATAAGTTCCCTCATTTAGATTTTAATCCACGTACGTATAGGCGAGCCGATAACCATTAGAGAGCGTAGGCAGAAGCAAGAAACGTGAAAAAAAGCGATCCCCCCCCCCCCGCGGGAGCTTCTAATTCTTTATAGAGCAGAAAGCAGCGAAGTAATTGCGGGAGAAAAATCTGTATATCGATTTCTCTCTCTTTCCTTGTGCCTCTTCTCTCTTGATGAAAGGCAAAAGCCAGAAGTAAAAAAGGTCGGCGGCCTCGGGTCTGGAAAAGAAGGCGAGAAGGGTGATAACGAAGCTCTGACTTTTTAATTGGAATATATTCAAAAAGCGGTACGCCTTTTCACCGCGATGCGCCGTGAATACGACCTGAATCAACGCGGATTCCACCGGACTCGCTGTGGATCAACTAGGAATTTCCCGATTTCCGGAAATCGCACGGAGTGACACGGAAAGGACAGCGTCTCATTCCCCTCCCCCTCTTTCTTTTTCTCGCGTTATTCACGAACGACTTAATGGCGCATCTCAATGACGATGTAAAATATGCTAAGTGAAAGCAGGGTTTTTTTAGTCTATTCGTAAATAGAGACCATTGCCTCAATAATTGCACGTTCTACAAACGTGCGTGAGTATGACGATTAATGAATCGTGTCACCAACAATTGAAAATTATACGATTTCAGAATTGAAAAAATTCACCCGGATAACCAAATCTGTCGAGAACAGATTTTGGAAGTGTCTGCTGCAAACTTTGTCGATAAAATGCCAGCAGAAATATAAGAATATCTACTAATAGAATATAATAGCATACTGACTGTAGAAACTGAGCAAAATCTGCCGTTTCGTAATTGTTTAAATGTTTACGCAATGATAAATCAGATAAATATACATATATACTGCTCGGTTTCTGCCGACAAAATATGAGTTTAATGCGAACACAGATGATATCGAATCTGTTACGATAGATATCTGAGCAAATCTGCTTCCATCAATCTGTTTTCGCATCACAGGCAGTTTGCTTGCTGGACAGTTATAAATGTTATAATTTACTAATGATAAATCATTTTGATTATTATTTTTCTCATTAAAACGATTTGCACAAAGTACCTTTTCTGAAGAAAGTTATGAAACATCAGATTACTATTGTAAGAAACCGCGAGCGATGGCTATTCCTTCAGGAAGACGGCGCGCGGCACAGCCCGCGGCGAATCGAGCTTAATGGGCTGTTTGCTTGCAAATTGTGCTACCGCTAAAGGGCAGCAAACAATTCACGACTCATTTTAACTTCAACATTTCAATCCCAAGAGCCGACAGACCCTTCTTGCGGGCGTCGCATTTACATAATTGTCTCTTGTGCTCCGTTTCTTTTCCAAGCGAACCGCTTTTCCCTTATTGTTCATTTTCCGTAAATTTTAAGGATCCAAGAAGCAATAAAAGCACTTTATATATCGCTTGTAATAAACAATTAAGAATTCTGCTTTAACTATAAAATCTTTATTTATATAAAAGAAGAGTTAGCATTTTCTTATTAACATTTTATAAATAATTTCATCACATATAGAATAAGAATTAACGTTTATTGGATTTTTTAACTATTATGTCATATAATATAAACGATGGACAAAATACGAGATGTCAAACCTAAGTTGCTCTTATGTAACAAAAAATAAAAAATAATGCAAAAAAATGCCCCGGGTGAGGATCGAACTCACGACCTTAAGATTATGAGACTTACGCGCTGCCTACTGCGCTACCGAGGCTATTGCGAGAAAATTTACTTCTTGTATCTTTCGTATCTTAAGTACATAAGGTAAATATGTTCAACAGATTTACGTAATATTCGTGTATACTTGACCAGAAATTAACGTCTTTTCAAAGAACCTTTAAGTATGAAATCGTTTGTATTTCATATAAAAACTTTTGAAGTGCAATTGAAAAGTCCCAGTAAGCAAGGAACATTAAATTAACGTTTAGAAATATTGACTTTATGTGTATTTTTTAAACGTTTTTTAATAATATTATACACATATTTGAAAAATATTATTTCGTAATATGATTTTTCTGAATGTTGTTAAAATATTTTGAAAACGTTACAGAAAATATTTTTCAAATGTTACTCTGACATTTATTTGAGATCAATGCAACAGTTCAAAATTCCTTGTAATTTGGACTCAGAAATAACGTTGGTAGTATATTAATTTTCTGTTGTTATAATGTTATCGTTTTATATTGTGCGCAACGCTCATCGCGACAGCCATGATGTACATGATTATCCTACATACGATGCGTGAGTGCGTATACACGTGTGTCAATCGAGGAGTGCGGAGTGCTCTTTATTTACAGCATAATTATATATAAGTAGTAACTATTATATTCTAAAAGTTGTATGATAAGAATTCAATTAACCATATACGTGCTATAATTATTTGTGCTATGAATAGTAGCTGGTGATGTAGGATTCATTTTCCGATTTACAAGAGAGATTTACAAAAGAGAGGAAATATCAATTAATTTTTTTACGTTCTATAATAGATTTGTCCTTGGACATTAAAAATATCATCAAGGTTCGTCAATGCTATTATTTCAATGGTACAAAACAGTGTAACTTTCTATAAAATAACCTCAAAATTTAGCGAAATATGTAAATGATAACGTATAAATAAGCTGGTACACTATGCATGAAGACGATTTGTTGAAGTATTGTGCGGCTTTAATACATCATTGTTTGCATATATCACTGTAAAAGTAATTTAGTATAAAATTGGTATAAAGTTGATAGATATGTAACAAACGATCAGTACAAACAAGACCAAAACTGACTTTTTATTTATTTCTATATTTTTTTCACATATATGTGCTATAATCACACTCTAAAGTATATAAATAGATTATTGTAAGCATATTTTATATGTACAGGGCAATGAATATGTCTTAACATATGGGATCAATTGTTGTATCAAATTCAAAAAACCACCATTTGAAAAATTTGACCCTGGCTAAGATAAACATCAGTGAACAATATATTATAAGGAAAACTCTGTACAAGATACTAGAAATGCTAAAAGATGACCAAGAAGCTTTTACACAAGTCGTAAGTAAAGCTGCTTATTATAATTAAATTATGTATATATTAAATTACAACCTTTTTCTTATCTAAACTATATTGAATTCTTCTTGTTTTAGAGGCTATTAGACAACAATCCCTTGTAATACAGAGAAAGACTTGGAACACTCTATAATGGAATAACTTAGATTTGCAAACATCCGTAAACAAAGGAAAAAATCTTAAAAGGTAAAAAAGTAATATAATGTATTTATGTCTGTTAAGTTAACACCCTCCATAAAAAACCGGAGTAACACATATGCAGAAATTAAGTGATCTTTATGCGTTAATTATGTGCTCTATTCACGATTTTTGTGCTCGAGCGGTTTCGTGGGAAATTGCAATTGAAACTGAGGGTGCTGGCTTAACGTAAGCTAGCACCCCCACTCATTAAAATTACATATAAAATAAAAAACTCAATATGCTAGAATTATATGCTTTTTATGTGCTTTCAAATGCCTCAAACAAAATTAGTCTATCTGTAATAGTTTAAAAAATATACGCAAAAAAAGATATATATACTACTGATATAAGAATAAAGTATCAGTTAAAATAGAGAAAGCGAAATAATTCTTGTCTTAAAATGTTTCTCGATTAATGTGTTCTCGAAATATGCACAATGAAATTTTCGTGCTTATCCCCTTCGACCGACCTGAACGTGAGTACCCCATACGTACAAGAGTACTTAACCAGTTAAAATACAGGTAGCAAATTGGTTTTAGTCTTAAAATATTCCTCAATTTATGCGCTCCCGAAATATGCACAATGATTTTAAAAGCATAAAAATCACATTAATTTTTTTTGTTAATGTAATTTTTTGATACAAATTTTTTAAATAAACAATTATATATGTAATATCTAAATATTCTATTACCATATTCTTTTATACATCATAAAACAAATATATCCTTCAAGTATTAGTCACGCAATTGTAGCGTGAACTGTACTATCATTCATGTAATATTATCATGAAAAACAATACACAAGAGATTCTATATAAATACAAATTAAAGTTTACTAAAGAGTAACTAATTTTGAAAATTACATTTTGTTTCTATTATTAGAAAGGGAATGTTAAAAATTAATTAAACATATGTTTACTTATATGTATTTATATATTGTTCAGAATCTCAGTGACCCATTCTCCATAATATTTAGCAACTTTGCAATACTTACTCCTAACTTATATTAAATAACTTTAAAAATGTATACAAATACATATACAAATACATATAAATACATATAAATAAAAATTTTTCTGAAATCTTATTAAACAAGTTAATCAATACATTAATCAAAACAAAAAGCTTATTCTGTTTATTTTAAAAACACATAAGTTGAGGAACATTTTAAGACTAAAACCAATTCGCTATCTATATTTTAACTGGTACTTTATTTTTATACGTATGGGGTGCTCACGTTTGGGTCGGCCGAAGGGGATGAGCAAAGAAATCTCATTGTGCATATTTTGAAAACACATAAATTGAGGAATATTTTAAGACTAAAACCAATTCGCTATCTG
>NW_020219790.1:0-2052 GCF_003070985.1 Temnothorax curvispinosus | reverse complement strand
AAATTTTGACGCTGTTTTCCTTTTCATGAATTTCAATTGACGCCGGCGTCAATTGTGGTCATGCGACCTTCTTGCCGCTGAAAATGAGCGTCGAGCGTCAGCATGAAAAGGCACCTTAAGAAATAAAAATGTGTAAATCATGTAAAATTTTAAATATATACTTAATGAAATACAATAAAACCTTAAATAAATAAATAAACTATTGACAATTAAACCTACGTTTATTAGTTTATTTATGTATTTATTAAACTCTTGTCTTAATTCTGTTCTGGTTTAGTTACGTAATTTGATTAGGGTCAACCGCACGTCCACAGTGTAGATTCTGAATTATAGTGTGAGGAGGAAGAGTTGAAACCTCGGTTGAAACGCAATTTACTTAGATAATAATAAAAAGACATATGTAACGAAAAAAAATAAATATTTTATTCAAACAGAATAAAATTAAGGAACGTTTTTTGTAATTATTAAAATATACATTTAATAACATCTAATAATTTTAAATAAAATGTAGACTTGAATAAAATAACAATCTAAATATAAATTTTATTGCATATATGTTTTGTTTTCCTCCCGACTTTTTTAATAGTTTGTTTAGCAACATCTTTTTCGAATTGTTCAAGTAATTGCAATTCTTCACTCGTTACACGGAAGTCGCGGATCAGGACTGCTAGATAAAAGAAAGACAAAATAAAATAGATATAAGCATTATAAGTATTAATGTTTTATTTATATACAAATTATTATTATTACAAGTAATCGCTCCAGTGCTGCAATGTAAAATAGTACATAATAGTACAATTTGCTAATATTAGTATGCATTTAATAGTACCCTTATCGAAATTTAATAAGTGATTATTTGGTGATTAATTAATTTTGAGTATTTGTACGTGCAATGGCTTTGTCCATTTATTTTCCGTGCAGTCCGAAGAGAAATGTCGCTCACATATACTTGCTGAAAATTACACATAAGTTTTCAGAATAAGGGCCAAAGCACATATGACAGTCGTAGTCGTGGACGTAAGAAACGCACAAGCTTTGGCGTATCCTGATTTGTCAGGTCGAGGACTACGACTGTCGTATATCGCTACGCCATGTTATGTGCTTTGGCTCTAACACAAATTATATACTGTATACGAATTCAAATGATTCTTAAAATTTACCGCTGTTTATGTTTAAATTTTCTTCTTCTCGGTAGCAATAAGTTTCGAGCCATTTTTCTTTTAACTCGCGATTTTGCGGGAATGGAAAGAACTTGATGTCTTTCGTTTTCGTAGCTTCACCGGAACGACTTTTGCAATTTCTCACGCAACAAGTCGGCATGATTCCTAGTAGATGATCATAAATACATATTATTTAGCAAATATCAACCAATATAATGGCTGCGTTCAGCCGAACCTCTGCTTAGCGAAGCGAAAGGTAGCAACTGAATGGCCGGTATTCATAGTCGGTTCTTATATTTAAGACCATCTTAAGTACAATCTTAAGATGTCATTAACCAATCACAGAGCCGTATTAGCATCTTAAGATATTACTTAAGACGGTCTTGAAATAAGATCTGATTATGAATACCGGCCAAATGTGATTGGTTCTTACCTTTGGATCCAACAAATTACACTTAAGGGGTTATACGCAGTCATAAATGTCAAAAAAATCGATTTTTTAGAAAAGACATTTTCTGAAAGTATATCATCTTATAAATATTCTCTGAAAGTTTCAAGTTGATCGGATAAAAATTCACAAAGTTATAGGCTTTTATGTAGACGCCCGTCGGAACGCTCGCGCGGGTTAGGTTAGATATACAGCGGCAGCTGCGTTAGGGACAATGATGTTTTGAGCGCAATAAAACCTGTTTATGAAGATTTGAGTAAAGATACTTTATTGACAAGATGTGTAGGCGGTTTTACTCAAAACAATAACGAGAGCTACAACCAACTTATCTGGAAAATCAGCCCAAAAATTGTTCCAAGTGGCTCAATTATTGTCAATTTAGCTGCACACATTGCTGCCTGCGTATTTAATGAGGGTACTCAGAGTCCTATTCTTTATATAGAA
>NW_020219789.1:0-1088 GCF_003070985.1 Temnothorax curvispinosus | reverse complement strand
CTCACACCAGAGACCAATTCTTTCTTTGTCATCTCTACAAGGTCGTGAATATTTAAATGGCCCATCCTTCTGTGCTACAGTGTCAGCCTTTTCTGATCCTCATCTTCTGAGGCCGTCAGAGCCTTACCATCTGCACCACATACGTAATATAGGCTTTCAACAGGATCAGCCACCATTTTAATTGATCCGTCTGGGCCTCTCACGATAGCTTCGTTTCTTTGAAATACGATTTCGTTTCCACGATTCGTTATCTTAGACACGGATATTAAATTCGTCCTTAAATTTGGTACCAAAAGCGTCTTTTCAAGGTTGACGGTCCTATTCGCTGATCCATCTGAAATATTCAGTTGTACAATTCCTCTTGCCTTAATATCTGCTGAAGTGTTGCTAGCCAAATTTAATTTCTTATGCCCGACGTTCGTGATATCAACAAAAGTGTCCTCGATATGGCACACGTGAGACGTGCTCCTGCTATCGAGGCACCAACGACTGTCTTTGTAGCTTGAATCTGTTTTGAACGCTGTATTTTGGTTTGCCTCGCACACTATATACGCGTCGAATTCTTGAGCCGCCTTGGCTCCGTGACCTTTAGCGTTCCGTGGGCATTTAGTTGCTCGATGTCCGAACTTACGACACTTGAAACATTTTATTTTAGCATCTGTATTGGAATCAGTATGATTTTCATTTCGTTGAGAGGGATTATGTTTTTTCCACGCACTTTTTGGCTTCTTCCAAGCAACCATTGCTCCAGCCGTTTTGACGCGTTTATTCTGGCATCGGCTTCGCTTTCTTTTAAGATCTTGACCTTGAGGGCTTCCACGTCGGGTAATTCATCACGGGATTCGATGGCGCATCTAAAATTTTCAAAACTCGGCGGTAGACTGTACAGCAACAGAATGCTTAGCAACTCCTTATTTACGTCTATGCCCATGACTACGAGTTCAAAAAAACGCGCCAAAAAAACTATTCATATGATCGCGCACATCTTCCCCTTGTAATTTTTGAATTGCTAACTTTTTTAATAAAGTGGCTTTTTGGACCGGCCCTCTCGACGCATAGATACCTTGCAATTTTAACCAAATTTCACG
>NW_020219788.1:8702-16213 GCF_003070985.1 Temnothorax curvispinosus | reverse complement strand
GATATAATATACTAGTATTTGTGATATTTTCTTAAAGATTCGACGAGTGGATTATTTATAGCCATCAGGATCGATCGGGTCGAGTCTTGGAATCTCGGTATATTTATTGCGGAGTCCCGATGTACATACGATAGAGTCTATGTTTTAGAGATCAAGATGTTAGTCCGGCAACGAATCGTTGGCATGTTTCATTAATTACGAGAGTAGGAAATCATCGCGGGATTTAATCTTCGAGATGATTATCGTAGTTTGAAGAAATAAGAAGTAAACATAGGCTTCCACATCGCCCGTAGTTTACCTGCGAATATATGCAAAGATTATCTCTGATCGTGAAATCTTTATCTAATTCCAACAATAACTCTTATTTTTTTTATTTGTACTTGCAGTTGCGAAGTGCAGAGTAAAAGTCAGGAATATCTTATAGCCGCTGTGTAAAATCAGATTCCGGAGGTATCAAACATTTATTAATTATTAACAATTGATAAATGAATATATCTATATCTTAGAGGATCGTATCTCCAGTTTTTGTCAAAATGGAATTAAAACACTTTTCAATATAACAGGCACTTAAATTATATAATGGTAAAGCGTCTTATGTCTATTTTTACTAGTTGTTAAAATACAATGTTTAGAAAAAGTCATATTAAAAATTTTTATATAGTGTCTAATTTTTAAACTAGGTACAGCGTGTTATTGGCAGTTGCGCCATTAAACATGTGAGTTAAGATACTTTATTAAAAACTTAATAAATCAAGTTACTACTTTTATTTTATACCTAAAATAATATATCATTTCCTTATTTAAAACTTTAAACCTTATTTCCTGGAAATGTTAAAAAATGGACGTACAATCATTTATCTTTTATCTCTAAGGTACAGATATATATTTATATACCATAAAAAAAGAAATTATATGTAATCATAATATATTGCTATTCTTTTCGATAATCCTAGGGTTAAAAGTGGATGCAATCTGAATATTTCCTTTCTTGTTCTATCGTTTTTGTGTACATCTACAGATGTGCACGCATAATCGAACACAATATGACGTATCGTCGATGCGTGCTAAGTGAGCGGTTAGTTAGCTGCGGCAATTAGCATCAGTGTCGCCGGTCGACGATTGCTGTTGCTCCTGTCGTAGTTGCTGTCGCCATCGCTGACGCTTCTCAATTGAGCGTGCGGGATACGCTCGACTGCCCGGAAAAACGACTTTAGAGACTGTTAAACTGCGCGTCAATAACCGATCTCTTAGCATTGTATACATCGAGGTTGCACCGTGACTGAATCGCCAAACCGAGTAAAAGTTCGATAAAGTTATTTCTCGTTATTCTGTGAATGAATCAATAACAGTTTCATCGTCAGCCGAGATTCTTGATCGTCCAGATGAAAGCTCGCATTTAGCGCAGAAAGCAAACATTTAGTTAAAATTGTATAAAAGACAAAAATGTTTACAGTTAAAAATTACATATAAGTGTAAGCTATACACATATGTTATAAGCAAAGAGAACATGTATGTTTTTCTATTGAGATAATTTAGCTATAACTTTATAAAAACTGTGGTATATCTTTATAATCATGAGTGATTGCACATCAGAATATACTTTCTGATTCCATCTGCGTTTAACTCCATCGAATTAACTTTCAGCAGATTCGGCGCATCCTATTAGCATGCAAATTACGATTCGTCGTTCGTAAATTTTGCTCCGCCGCGATTCCAATACTGGTAAATTCATTTGCGTTCACGCCCCCATCACGCTGCTCGCCCTTCGTCAGACGCGAAACGATTCGAAACCCGAGGGGCTAGGAAGGATCTCGTGGGGAGAATGGACCAGCCGGGTCCGCCGGTGAGGCCGGAACGGAGGCGAGGAAAAAATCCCTTGTGGTCGCAAAACAAAATGTCACGTAATTATCGCAGTAGGTGTTCCATCGCGGCTCCCCTCGTCCTTCCATCCTCTCTCTCTCTCTCTCTCTCTCTCTCTCTCTCTCTCTCTCTCTCTTTCTCTCTCTCTCTCTCTTTCTCTCTCTCTCTCTCTCTCTCTTTTTCTCTCTCTCTCCGTGCTCCCCGCTTACGGATAACCTTCCGTAAGACTCGGCACGGAGCAAAAAGCGCAGCGAAAAACCACTGGGAGGATCGTAAAACGGGTCCGTTTATGAGCACCAACGCGTCCGAGAGGAGAGAGGGCGTTTCCACCGGCTGCTATAATAAACATTCCCTATCGGCCGGCTAGAGGCGTAGAGGAAGCACCTGCGGTTTCTCGATGCGGCGGTTTTCTCATCGATACCGTCGCTCTGTTCCCTCGTTGAGGAATACTACCTGAGATTTCATGGTCAATTATAAATGACATAAACAGAACAAATTATTCTTAATTTTGGCATTTAAAAAATTTTTTTTGATGTCAAAAGTATTAGGTTAATTAGAACTGATGATATTATCCCTTAAATTTAATGCTGAAGGTGAGAATAAAAGATTATTGACACATTTCTGATCTATCTTGACAACATAAGTCATTTTTTTTTAATAATTAAAAAGATTGTGGATGCATAAGGCTAATTTATCAGATTAATTGTCGAAGATATTTTGAGATACGTGCTTACGTCGCGTGCGCATTGCTGCGAGAGCGGATGGAAATAAAGAAAAAACAACGAGAGAGGAACAGCAGGAGTAAAATTAAGAAAGAAAAAGAACGGCTTAGAAGGAGAAGGGAAAGAAAGGTGAACGAGGAAAGAGCGAAAGGAGGCCGGATGGCGGGCTCTAACGTTCGGACACCGTTAAATTATCGTTATTGATTCGTAATTATCGGGAAATAACTCAATAAAGGGCCTGTGGATTATGGTGCGGGCCATCAATAAAATATCAATTTCGATAATGGCCGCCGGGGCCGGAGGATCACGCGAGACCGAGCGAGAAGGGCGAGGGGGAAGGAGAGAGGGACCGTAGGGCGATTTTGACGCCTCTCTTTCGCGGCGGCCTTGCCGCGTAATTACGAGCCTCGCGGAACACGGCGGTGGGTCCGACCGGGGCCCTTAAGCTTTGCCCTGTCTCTCGCTTCTTCTTCTCACCTTCCTTCTCCTCTTCTTCCGCTATCGTCTTCTTGCTTCTCGTGCATCTCACATCTGTGCGCTTCTCCTGTTATCAATACGTATAGACGCATTGTCGCGCATTTAGTCGACTTTTTCAGCGAAGTGATACAAAAGTTATATTAAAGAAGACTAGCATTTAGCACTTAGTAATTAAATATGTCGGAATTGTTATCGATTATTGTATCTTACTATATTCCAATTTTTCTTAATTTTTTAAATTATTAATTGAAGATATACTTACAAAATTTACGGATATTGCATTTGAGTATAATGTGTTACAATTAAAACATATGATATTCTTATAAATAATTTTTTTTTTATGCTCGTGTAATTTGTGTTAATATGTAATTCTTTATGGCTTAAAATTGTAAGATTTTAAAATAATTTATTAAATACAATTTGCATATTTTTAATTTATAAAATTTTGATTAAAAAATTGAGAATTTAAGCAAAGCAGGAAAATAGCTAAATAAAAATACAATACAGATACAGATATATGTATTTATATAAATAGATAATATACGATTTTTTTGTAAATCTTATTATAAACAGCTCTGTAGAAAATAGTTACCTATATTCTAGTCCGACCAATCATCTGCGGTCTTAGTGTCGTCTCCTTTTTCCGAATATAGGATTCGGAGGATTATTTTGTGATTATCTGTATGGTGATGAGCCACACAGTTTCTGTATGGAAATCGTCGTCACACAAGCTTCGATTTCGTTCAAGCGAATTATTTGTGTATAGGGAGTGATCGGTCAATCTTGTTTAGGGCTAAAAGGGTCGATTATCCTTTAGCATTCTTCCATAAACGCAATGGGCGAGTAGTTCGCATTGAGATCTGTTTCTGAAAGCATATCCAAATCCTTTTTCTTGTCCCGGTAATCTCTTAACTGTATATCTGTTGAGAGACTGCCAGTATTTACGTGCTATTCAGAAGAAAATCTGCTCCAAAATCTACATCGCAATGTACCTCCACGTAGTGCTTCGTATTCGTGATGTTAAGAAGTGAAGTTAATGATTACAAACCACTGCCCTAGGAGAAATGAAGTTAATAATGATAAATCAATAACATATAGCAAAAGCACGATTATACACGTTGCTCGTTATACATATCGATACATCTAATTGCGTGCGTTCAGTCCGCAGAACGACTACGAATCTCTCCGTAGAAATGATGCTGCGAAACGCAGCCGCTCATTAGGGATAAACGTCGAGGCGCGCGTAAAAGTGATAACAATAATTGCGAACAGATTTGCCGTTTTGCCCGTTACTTATCTTCGCTTTCTGCTACACTTGTTTATCTGATAGTATCGAAATGCCTCGCGATTCAAGGCCGCCGAGGCTGCAGGCAACTCGTGGTGTAATGGACTTTAGGACTTATAAAATGGTATCCTATATTTTATACGCGAAGCAACGTCTAAATTATTGACTCTGTATTTCCGGGCAAATCGACGGTAAATTGCTTTCTTAAAATTCGTCTCGCTTTCCGTTCGAGCGATCGAGGGGCATCCCTGTAACAAAAATCTCAGACACCAAGGGCGTTAGCCCGCGTATATAAATTATGGACATAATCTCTGGCCCAAAGCGTAAAGAGAAAGAGCGAGAGAGAAATATGCAGAGAGAAAAAGAAAGAGAGAGAGAGAGAGAAAGAGAGAGAGAGAGAGAGGGGAATGATAGAGGAGCAAGGAGTCAGCAACGGCGATATGGGTGTTCCTACGAGCCAATGGCTTCCTGGAGAGAGTTGCTACTCATGCCGCGTAATGCAGCCGTGCGCCGTAATTTTTCGTTGCCCGCGCGACGCTGAATCCCCGCGTCTTCTAATGCACGACAGTTGCAGCATGCCACCTGTTGGAACGCTTGCCGGCGACGGAACCGTTCGTCGATATGGCTAAGTATTATCACGACTTGCAATCTGTCGAAACGTAGGAGATTTCTGACAGAAAACGTGTCGACTAATATGTGCCATAAAATATTGTGCTGATCGTGATTTGTATACATTGTATGCGATTAGATACGTTATTAATTCTGTAAGGATGAGTTTATGTATGGATTTTTGAAAATTTTCGGCAATAATGCGATTGTTGTTAGTGGAATTATAAAACAGAAGAATTACACAATAGGCCGACAGAAGTGACAATGAAGGACTACGGCCGAAGCTACTGATCCGCGCAGCGTATGCTAATTCACCAGCAATCGGTTCTCTTCTTCTTTTTCGATGGACGTCGACGCAAGAATGAATCGAGTCCTCGAATGACCAGGTGGTCCGTTCCTTGTACACGCAATTGACTACATCCGATTTCTTTGCCTGCAGGTCGATTCCATTCGAAAGTCTTTCGAAAATCGTTAAGTCTAGTGAAGATTGAAATGTCTTACGTAATTTTCTCACGTACGTCAATGGCGATTTATATTAACGCGTTAATTGATAAGTGAACAATGATCGTTTTCATTAAAATTTCATAAATATATTTAAAAACGTTTTGATAAGAGATTTTAAAATCAGAATTATAGTAGTAATAATTATGTTATTTCAAGTTTTAAATGATAATTGGTGATAACCAAGAGAATTCAGTTCTCGCGTAATCACGCATTTTCTCGAGTTGAATCGCTTGAAAATATACAACACCGTTGTTCTCGCGTTGACCGATCGCCGAGTCCGACGGCGCTCAAAAAGGCGCGCACCGATAAAGCAAATACTACGATGCGGAGCGAATCGATAATCCTCGAAGAGAGAAACGGCGAACTCGAAAATCGCGCAGAAAAAGTCGGATATCGACGAATCACTGTGTGGCCCACCATCGGCGGCGGTAACCGCCGTCTTTGTTTTGACGCCTCCGATAGATTCTGCTCGACTGAACGCGAGACATTTCCAATATCGTAAAACCATTAATTATCATCCTGGTCCTGGTGTCGGTGTATCGGATCCGTCGGATCCTTCCGCGCCCCCCTCTTCCCTTCTCCGGCTACTTAGGTGGCCGACGGCGCCTGGGTGATGTATTTCGGTGTTTTTGTCCGACATTAATAACGATGTTGCTCCACTCTCTTCGGCGTTTCTCAAATAAAAGGACACCACAGTTTCCACCACAGGTATAATGTATATATAGCTATATGTATCTTTGACAGCCCGTTCCTCCTTCTCCCTCCTTCACTTCGCGGGCACTTGATGCGGGGTCCGGTGACCGTTATAATTTCGGGGAGAGACTAATTTCCGAAGCCGAAGTCGCGCGAAAATCAATCCCGAGTCACTCATTACGTGTAATAGCCGCCGCGAGCCGGAGGGGCTCGCTAATAAAATCCTGTCGAACGATGTAATTTCTAAAAGACATAATTCGTTGGCTAATAAAAGTCGGTAATTACGCTATCAAAGGAAGGTAACGGTGAGACTTTGGATCGGCGCTGTCGATTATATGGCAAGTCTCAACGAGAGTCTGAGTATAATTTTGGGGAGATAAATTCAATTTTTAATAATGTACATCTCAATGAAAATACACGATTATTTCCTCTTATGGGTCTTACGTGATAATCCTTAAAAAAAAAGACATCAAGTTTTTATTGTCTTAAGATACATGCAATATAATAAACAACTTTTCATCATTATTATATATATATATTTACGCTTTATGTTATCAATGATAATGAATACAGAATTATTTTTGTAAAATTGATCTTGCAGAAATCGATATCACAATTTCAATCTCATTGTCAGATCGCGTCTTGCATTGCCGTATTCGGTCTGAAAATCGACCGCGAGACCTGGACAAGTGTCGCGGCAGTGCAGCTGCGAGAAAGAGGTGATCAGAAAAAGGCGGATCGGTCGAGCGGAGAACGTAGCAGAACGCTGTGTGTGTTTTTCGAATTAAAGGGAGGCCAATTGTTGATTTTCCCGGGCGGTACCTCAGTGATTCGTCACGCCACTCACGGCGTCATCTACGCTTCTCGATCTTACGAAACAGAACACGGCCACTGGACACGTATTACGCGCTTCGATCTTCTTCTTCCTCGCCTTCTTCCCCCGTCTTCCTTGTCGCGCCGCGCGTTCACCGTTGATATCCACGCCGCGCCGTCGTCGCGTCGCGACTCTCAGTCTCTATCCCCGGAGAATTAAGTCATTCATCGTGCGCCGAGCCAGAAAAAAGTAATGAAGCTCTCGTAGGATCCACGAACGTGTATCGCCCCCGGGACCCGTGGCGAACGCGATACGTAAATCTACCCGGTGGTACTCTGAGGGGGGGGATTATCCACGGAATCGCGTCCAGGGTGGTCCCCGGTGTGCTCTCCGAGTTCTTCAATGACTTACTTACTTACTTGCTACGACCGTCACGGATGAAAGAGCGAGGATAGCGTTGGATTTCTTGCGCGTTGAGATTGTCACCTCTTTAGAACTATCTCGCGAAACGCACGAATACTATGTTCTTCTCACGTCAGACTGACTA
>NW_020219788.1:0-5702 GCF_003070985.1 Temnothorax curvispinosus | reverse complement strand
ACTTCCTAAACACATAAAAAATGTACACATTTTATTGATAATGCTGATTCTGTAGAACAAGAAAAAAAAGTAGTTTTTTTACATACCAAAATCTTTTTTTTCTTTGCTTTTACCATTTCTCTCGTTGACAGTTTCTTATATATACATACTGAAGTTATTTAGCTCTCAATCGTACCAACCTAAACAACTTAAAATTGTGCAGTGTAGACGGACGATCGTAGTCGGATGAGCCGAGAGTCGGCTCATCCTCCAGTCTAGAACGGGCATAAGGAAGACTGTTAGAAAGAGACAAAGAGTGAATTGAACTAAGGTTCAAGTTAAACGACGTTGGTGAAAAAGGGAATATAAAATGTGATTTCACACACACAATTTAATCGTATTTAATTATTTACTAATTAAAAAAATATCACAATAGTAGTGCGGTTGGACTCGATTTAGGTTAGGTCATGGTATGACGGTACGAGTAAAGCAATATATGCGATTGGATCCACTACTTATTTAACGTTATATATCAAAGCAAAACATTCGACAAGCCCTTATTTTCAAGGTACGAAATCCGGAAACTTCAGAGAATATTTTAAGACATTAATAATGTATATTCATCTGGTCGCTATAAGTACATGTATTATTCGTTGAAAACCTCGGCCCCGGCCGTGGCAATTTGCATCATTCTATCTTTCTCGTTTATTAGATGTAAACAAGGATAGAATAACAATTAATAGCACGCTCCGCGAACGCATATTTAGAATGACTTATTTCTTGTAAAAAGTGTCGATAACCTCACTTGATTTTTCGTACACATATCCCTTATTACTGTAGATTTAACATATATCAAATTTAGGTACCTATCTAATACTTATTCTCATGAAAGGACTACCATAACAAATGCTTGGAACAACATTTTTTTTTATTAAAAATGTCCGGAAATACCTAAAGCTTGAAAAATGTAATTCCGCGGTACACAATGTTTATTGAAAATGTATTAATATTAAAAAAGCCCATTTTTTATTATATCTTCTAATTTTTAAGAAAATAAATCTTTGAAATCGCAAATAAAATTAACTATTGAAATACAATTCACTCAAACTGAAAAAAACAAGATATTATCACATTCTAAAGCTTTATGTTTTTATCCTTAATCGATGATTTATTAGAAATATGATGTTTTTGTCAGTCCTCGCGCGCGACTACAAGTTTGAGATAATTTCGAAAATTACCCATGCCCTATTGCATAATTCTTCGGTGAAAATATTTTAAATAATTTCAAAGTGAATATCCTTAAATGAATTTTTACTGATAAAAGTTTGAAACCGTATAATATCTGAAAAATATTTTATTCAAAATTCTGAAATAATTAGTAATATTTGACACATGTAAAATAGATTAACGTTTATATGCTTCGATCTTTGTATATACATATATTAGGATTATGACCTGGAATAAAGAGAAATAATTTAACATATTAATTTTAACATAGTTCTTTTTTATTAATTGGACGATGAGAAAGATCTTTGTATATTTAAATTTAAGTGAATGGTTAGGCGGGGGAAGGGCGGAGTCTCTCAATTGTTAAGAAAAAGAAAAATATAATAAAAATATTTTGTAACATTATTAATTAATACATAATTTTTATTTGCCAATCTATATACGTTTAGCTATGTAAATATATAAAAAAATAACAAGAAAATATTTTCAATCACTATATATAAAACTTTATTTGGACATTTTATGCCTTCTTCTTCTTCATCGGTAAAAATTCATTTGATGTAAGATGTTCATTTATAATCCTCGGTCCTCGGTGGTCATACTTGCAGCTGTGAAAATTAGTTGGGTCTTTGACCCCGTGTGACCACCGAGGGTTAAGTTACTTAACATTATTTTCACCAAAGAATGCATAAATAGGACGTATGGGTGGTTTACGTGGGTGGTTTTATCCTGAGTTTACAAATAAAGGTTTTAACGAGTAGATTTCTGTGCAACTATACTTCTTTTGAAAATGACATTTTCCCTTTTTTGGTTTCCCACGCTCTTCTTCTTTCTTGTCATTCTATATAGTAGTTTAGAATTCCTCTGGGGATTCATAATGGAATGGGTTGTGTGGTTATTATATTGAGAATTTGCAAAGTAATGATACAGATATTTGTATTTGTCCATAATAGAGAGAATAATACGTAACCCGATATGCGGGAGGTCCACAACTTTGGCAATGCAGGTAACAACCTGTAGACTTGCATTTGCTTTTATTATTGAGAAATTTGCGGACAATTTATGAAATTTGTTATAAATTAAACAAAAAAATATTTGGATTATATATTTCTATTTCCTTGTAATTATATATACCTAAATTTAATAATACAATATGGTTGATTATAACGACTTTTGAAGAATTTATGCATTGTAATTTTAATATACACAATTTAAATATGTAGTACGAGAAATATATTGTCATTTAACAGTATTTGTGTTTTAGTTATTAAAAACAAAATTGGAATTGTTCAGCATGTAATCTAATATAAATATGTTTCTTTATAAAAAAAATTGACTCAAAGATTAATCTTAGCAGAATTTATAAGAATTTTGAAAATTAAAACACAAATTAAAGTTCTGAAAAAATAAAATCTATTTAAATTTCAATAAAGAATTGTATCTTAACTTTCAACCATTTATAAATAAAAAATTATTTGCTAACGACATATTAATTAAAAAACAATCCAAATTAATGAAAGTGCTTTTTAAGATTGGTAGCTTAGATCATTTAATTATCACAATTACATTAACATAATTTTCTGTCGTTTAAACTTTCTACATAAAGATCAGCAAAACAATCAGAGATTTATCTTATCTATACGCATTTTATTATGTCAGTACCGATCGCGCAGTATATTCGAAACATAAAGAAAATCAGTTGGCGAATCAAAGGGTGGAGGAAGGGGAGGGGATCCTGTGTAGTCGGCCAGAAGGAACATAATGTTTTCATTAGGTCGCGATCATTATCTGGACCCAACTGAATAAACGAGCAAATGCCACGGGCCGCATAGCGCATATTAAGACGAATGGCCGCGGCGATCTGGTAATTAATTACGGCCTCCCCCAGTGTTACTAATATTAATTAATCCCGTGCGTCTTCGGGGCCCATGCAGCGCGCACGACCCCGCGCCTGATGGCTGATACGTGCGGGTCATCGCCTAGACGAATTTCGTTGAGGATCGCGAGCCACCTGTTCGGGGAATCGTCTCTGACGCTGCTTCTCACACACTCGAGTCATTAATTATCATACTTGGCAGTGTGCGTGCATGCAGCTCTTCGTGAATCGGTGCGCGTATTACCTCATGCATGCTCACGTGTGGGTTAATGGGTATACTGAGAAGGAGGTCAGGTCGCTTTCAATCAAATTATCGATAGCATTGGATTAAACAAATATCAAACGATATATTGCGTTGGGTATACAGCACGTACGGTAAATACGTATGAAAATATCGGAGTATGCATATGCCATCTTGATGGTATCTCGATTCTCGATTCCTTGAAAACGACTATGGTATAGATGACAGGTATTGATGATGTTAGAAACACGTTAGTTATAATATCACGGAATAATGGCTTTTTAATTGATTTCAGTTTTATATTTTGTGCTGCAATTTTTTTTACTATTTCCTGCGAAATTCTTATATTAGAATTCCAAAGACAAAGTAATAAAGTATTCGTGATGGCAATCGTTCGATTTCGCACAACCTTTACTCCGAGTTTTAAGAAGTCGGTGCGATAAGACAATAAGGAATTTTCCGATCGATAAATCCGCTGATTCTCTCGTCGGATCAGTTGAGCGGCGATCCGGAGAGTAACGGAGAGAAAGACGACGAGACGACAAAAAGAAATAGAGACACGTCGACGCATTCTTCGCGTGACAGGACGCGTTAATACGCATCCGTGCGCGATCTGACGAATCGATCCGCCAAGAAATGACGTATCGCAGTCCTGTCGATTTGCAGGTGAAAAAACTTTTATGAGATGATGCCCCGCGGCTGATCCAACATAACGCATTTTTTTGCGCGTGCCTCTTATTTCTGAGTCACTGTGTGACCAACGTGCGGTGATACGTCGAGTCTGGTTTCATCATATTTGATAAATTAACGGCAAGAAATTTTGGTTCTTGTATTTTATTTGCTTTACATGATAATAGAAGCAAGAATAATAAAAATAATGCAAGTTATATTGTTATATTTGAAGACTAAATTTTATAAATAGCAAATAAATCTCAAATCGAAACAATCTTTATAATCGGTACTTAACAAATTGATCGATCGATTCGACAAACACCAATTTGTGTCTGTACTTTTTTCACATATGTATATATAAAGCAAATTATTAAGATATTCCATTCATAAAGCGATCCTCACTTTTGGACCACCTCGTAGTATTCGACCCGCGTGACTCGAGACCGATACAGAACCGATCGCAACTCCTTCCTCTCCTTCTGGAGGTGGTCTAAATGAAGAAAAAAGTAACGAATGCCGTGGGCTCGCATTAATAAATCGGCGGGGATGCATGGCGCGTAGATCATCGTGTCGCGGGCCTACAATCCATATGCGAGAATCCGTACGATGTTTGAGTTCGTGCGAGAGAGAGAGAAAGAGAGAAAGAGACAGAGAAGGGGAAAGGGAAAGAGGACCTTTAGGGAGAGAAAGAGGCGGAAGGAAGAGAGCGCGAAGGGGTTTACCGAGGAAGATTCTCCTCTTCTTCTTAATTGCTCCGATTAATTAGCCACCACGATTTCGCTATGGCTAATGGGCGGTCGTACGTTTCCTCGTGGCCCCGCGGACACACGGATATATACGTTTTAATAACGTTTCGTTAATCACGCGACACGCGAGGCAAATCGGGACGTGGGCCCGCGTCGAAGACTCCTCGAGAAGTCCTGTTTGCGCCAACTCTCGTTTCACGAAGGAACCGAAGGCAGCTCGGCCCACGCTGAAAAGATCCATTTACGATTAGATCTCAATTTGATTGAACGGAAAGACTTCTCAGATTCTCTAATATTTTTAAATTATTTCCTTTTATCTAAATTGAAATAATACATGTGTAACAATAATTGAAATGGCTGAGAATGTTAATCTGATTACGTAATGGATTTTATACATTTATGTATTAATGAACAGTTGAGTCAAATTTCTTTTATATCTCTCTTTAGTTTTAAATTCTATAAGCAATACAAAATTTTTTCTTAACGGAGACATCGATTATAAGTAAATACAAAGGAATTTGTTTTGTAAATTAAAAACTCAGATAACAATAGTATATTGTACCACTAGTAGGAAAAGTGGTCGATTCTGAATGAGTGTGAAGTTGGGCTCACACCCATCACACTCATTTGGGCTCGACCACTCTTCCCACGAGTTGTTCATACTATTTTTCCTAACAAGAGCGTGAAACAGGCCGTTTTTCGCGCTTGTTTTACAATTTCATTTCTCCACTAGTTGAGAAATGGCTCCATTTTTCAACTAGTGGAGAAATGGATCGTTTTGCTCGCTCAAAACAAGCGTGAAAAGCGGCTCATTTCACGCTCGCGTTAGGAAAAATTTATTATTTTATGAAATGTCTTTTGCTTAGCATATTATTTCTAAGAGTCTTTGCTACTTGATTCTTTGCACGATCTTTCTAAGATATAATACGCAATTGAATGTGTTAATTTTCACCCGATTTGT
>NW_020219787.1:0-1526 GCF_003070985.1 Temnothorax curvispinosus | reverse complement strand
TTATTAACAAAAAAAGTTTGAAAAATATAGCAGCTATTTTGAGTATTAAAAGGTATAAACGACTAATTTATATGTGGAAATAGTTCACGCATACACTTTCCACGCGAAACGAGGTGCCACATGGGTTCGTGACGCGCTTTACAAGCTCGTTTTTATATATATATACATAATAAATTAGACAGTGCTCGTAATTAATTAATGTTTATTATATGTGTTAATTTTACAGCGGATACATTCTGCGCATAATACGAAAGAAAGCATCAATTCTTTCGTTGAAAGTGTATTTCTTTTTAAAGACAAATTCTGCCAAGTAGTGAACGTAATGTTCTTCCACAATGCCAAATCGAGGTATTGCTCCTCGCATATCCCTCCATAATCGTTCTATATTTTGGGTGTGGACAACAGTTTGCGGGTCCACAAAATTTTGGGTATGATTAACCACGTAATGGGTGTAATCATAATTACGCAGAGTATCGTATGCACGCCAACAATCAGAATAAATTATTGAGCCAGGAACAATTCGACGCTTAATGATGTCGACGAGAGTGGTACTGGTGCGATCTTTGACGGGCACGATGAACATTTTGCCACTGACTCGTTCAATGGCACCGAATACCCATTGACCTTTAATGATTCGTCCCCTATTATATTTTCGTTTCCCTACTTTTGCTTCGTCAATCTCGACGATAACGCCTGACCCACCAAGTAATTCTTCGTCAGCTATAATCCACTGCTGAAGTAACTGTAATAGGACATTTTCATTACACTAGCAGTCATAATTAAAAAATTAACAAAAAAAAAATTGGAAAAATATATTAGATTAAAAAGTTATAACTCATGTAGAACAATTATAGATAGCAATTATACAATTATAAAGCAGCAACTTTACGATTTTTCCCTAAAAATGACAAAATATTTACAGCGCTTTAAAGTATAATAACTTTCTATTTTACTTACCTCCCGACAGAAGTTGGTCCAGTCAACAACACTGCGTGAAGATAAACACAATTGTTCTTGAAGAAATATTTGGCGTGGTGGCCGAATCATTAAAAAATAAGCGATGAATCTGCAAGTTTTCACTATTCCAAGATGTCTCTGGGAAAACCAAGTGCCAGCTAAAGCACTTTTCCCAAACGTACAAACAACTCGTCGCTTTTTCTTCTTGCAGTGTTTGACATAATACTTGTTTTGACATTTAAATTTTAATGATTTATTATCAAAATCGAGTTCCATAATATTACTACATTTTGGACACGTAATGCGATCGCGAATAACTCCTTTTTCGCACAAAAACCTAATCAGGGCTGCGTAGTCGTATGATAAATGTAGAAATTCATGTAGAAACATGATTGCCTTTTAGCGTCTACACCAAAACTAAATATGCTGGAAGATTGTATTTCTTGAAAAGACTGTGTTTATGTTCTGTGTTTACAATTTTCACGCGAGACGAGTTGTCACGGGTTCGTGGCGTGCTTTACGAGCTCGTTTATTGTATATCGCCACAAATATTCACACAGATGATTGAC
>NW_020219786.1:0-1152 GCF_003070985.1 Temnothorax curvispinosus | reverse complement strand
TCAAGCTGTACAATCTCCAATTTTGCGTGGATCGCGTCATCCGTGCGCTGAGCGCGGCGATCGAGGAGGTCGACGCTAAGTTTTCGCGCTATTCGGAGATAGCCGCCGCCGCGATGAAAATGGAAACTTTGATTCAGCCTGAGATACAGAAGAGCGATTTCTTCGATCCTGACAACATCGTCGACTGCGAGATAGCCGCGCTATGTTTCGACTCCTTATAACGATGTCGCGTCTACGAAATGCATATATTCGCGCGAGCGAAACAATGTAAACGCGCTTGTATTATTTTTGAATAAAAAAAACTATATGCGTATCTCATCTGTGCATTCTCTCTTTCCGTTTCCCCCTTTTTTCCCAAATCCGTATACCCATCTCCGCGGTCGCGGCGATCGCGACGCCCAGTTCGAACGCGCGTTACATATATTATCGCGAATCATGAATTACAGGTCGAACGCGAGGTGAATGAAAAAATTATCGCGAACGAAGAGAGACGAGTCGTCTGACCGCGCTTACCCCCGCGCGGTCGCGGCGACCGCGACGCCGAATTCGAACGCGCGTTACATAAATTATCGCGAATCGCGAATCACGGGTCGAACGCGAGGTGAATGAAAAAAATTGTCGCGAACGAAGAGACGAGTCGTCTCGCTCGTTCTCTCTCTCTCGACGCGTCGCGTCGGGGACGGCTGGGAAAAAACCGCGAGACGAAAGGAGGAAAACCGCGAGACGAGACCAAATTGGGGAAACGACGAGAGCGACCGCGACGCCGAGTTCAAACGCGCGTCAAAAAAAAAAATTGTCACGCGTCGATCGAACGACTAGACGATGAGTCATCTCCATCGATCCCGACGAGTCGGGAAAATTACGTGCTGCCCGTCGCCGCCGCGGGATCGAAACGACCTTCGGACCGAGAGTTGAAAAACAAAAACAAAACAAAACGATGACGACGGGCGCGCGACACCCCGCCCCCGCGAAACGAACCGTCCGGAACGCGTCGTTCTCCCCCCCATCCCCGAAACGGTCCGGACGAGCGACCTCGAACGAGTTCGAACGAGTTCGGACGCGCCCCGAACGCGCGCGCGCGACCGACGACGATGAAAAGAAAAGAAAAAAAATAAAAAAACGAACGAAAAATATCGACCCGCGATTCTCCCA
>NW_020219785.1:0-5924 GCF_003070985.1 Temnothorax curvispinosus | reverse complement strand
TAAAAATGGCATGAATATATGTTTTGCCGTTGATAGAATGAAATAATGATTCTTACTGGTAGCTCCCTTGACAATTATATAAGCTATCGATTTTTTAATAACTTTCCGTCGATTATATTAAATACGATTGAAACTTGGCAACGTTTCACTTTTATGGGGTTGGTAGCAGTACTCGCCTCTGTGTTGAGCCACGTAACGGCATAGTCCGGTCAAATTAGACATTCAAGGTTACAATAATTCCGATAGAGCTGAAAATTTGTATGAATGTTTGGAACACTATTATATAAATGAACTGTGAAAAGTCCCCATACATCCCGTGCCTGGAAAAAATTTTATTCAAGGTCAAAGGTGGCAAAAATGGGTTTTTTGTGTTTTTCAGCCGAATGGTAAGTTTTATCATAAAAATAGCTTAGACAATAATTGTAGATCGTGCAATTATCTATAATAATTGTCTCTATACTTTTTTCTGTAAAAGTCACCGTTTCCGAGATATAATCATTCAAAAAGTTGAAAAACGGTGTTTTTCATAATATGCACACGTTTCCACGCCACCTGTGAGGTAGTGTACTTGACGCGTTTTTTTTAACGTGGTTTCCCCGGTAGGCCTATTCCACGAACTATTGTGACCGTATTTAATTCAACACTATACTATTTAATAATAAAAAATGGAAAATTTAAAAATTCGTTTTGTTATCGCAAGAACGTAATCCCCTAAAAATTTGGAGAGAATCGTTCTTTGCTATCGGTCGCCACCGAATAAACAATTAATAAAAAATTAATAACAATTAAAGGAAACCGCGTCCCCTCGCAAATACTTGCTAAATTGTTTTGTTATCGCAAGAACGTGATCCCCTAAAAATTTGAAGAGAATCGTTCTTTGCGATCGGTCGCTGCTGTATAAGTTATTAATAAAAAATAATAACAATTAAAAAAAACCGCGTCCCCTCGCAAATACTTGCTAAATCGTATTGTTATCGCAAGAATGTGATCCCCTAAAAATTTGGAAAGAATCGTTCTTTGCTATGTTCTACAATTATTTATCGAATAATCTATAACAATTAAAACATGTTTTTATATCAAACCGATGAAAAAACAGTTTGAATATTGTCAAAAATATTTATATATAGATATATTTAATCTTTATTAATTAGTAATATCTAAGAAAAGCCCAGCGGCCGATAATAATTAACCTACGATACGTTCGGACCCCCTGAGGAACCCACATGATATTCGGCCCTGTCCGCGAGACGTTCCGCTGCTAGCTCCCGCTGCTAGCTTCAGCGACATACGTAAACTATAGATTTTCAGTACTTAATTGCAGTGAATATCGGAACGCAGCCTATATCTCTCTCTCGATGTTGACTGCAATTTACTTATTTTCCTAATCACCACTTTACTTTTCAAACTGAAAATGTATCTAGATATCGGTTTGGAAGGAATATGCACGGCAGGCCAAGAAAAGACGAAGACAGTGGAACAACGGGGAGATACATTAAACAGATAACAAGATAATTAGAACACATAATAAGATAATTACAATAGAAAATTGCATCGAGATCAAACGGCCGCTTGGACAAAAATGATCTAAATCATGCAGTTATTAATGATGTAAGAATGATTAGTTTTATTATTCGTAACATTTCTACAGCGGTGTATCTTTGTATTCATTGTTAAATTTTCATTTTATATATATATATATATATATATATATATATATATATATATTAAGAGATATGAAAGATGCATTATCTACCGTAATGATATGTTCGTAGATCATCTCATCGCATCACCATATTCACCTTGAATGATACTTGTCGTTGGATAGGATATTATGCAGAAATGCGACGGCAGTCGTCTTCTATTTTAGAATAAAAGTTAATAGAAAAATTAATTCGGATGATAAAGTAGGCGAAACTCAGGTTTCGCACCGCAAAATCTCGGAAATTTACTCCTGATATATCAGGAAAGCATATTGAGCGAGGAGGTTGCAGTAGGTATTTTTTTTTTTTTTTTTAACGTAGAAAAACTCATCATGAGTACCGCCGCCCTCGAGGACGGGCGGGACGGTTATGCCGGACTCCTACCGGCTAAAAAACCTACATGTGGCCTGCCTGGTGTCTTTTATTTATTGTTTTATTTATTGTGGTTTATTTTTATTCAATAACGTTTTAAAACATTTTATTTTAAAATAATCTTTGAATCGCACATTGTTTATTGGCATAAAGGCATAAACAATCAACATACTCTATTGATACTATTAATATTTTTAATATATCTTATATAATATCGGAATGCAGTCTATGTTTTGGACAAATCAACAACCAATCGATACACGAAACTGTCACTAGTGTCATTTTCGTATATCAAAAGTTATTTGTGTGTGTGCGCTCAATATTCACTGTCAGTACTGCAAATCTATATTTTACGTCACGTATACTATAGATTTTCAGTACTGAAAGTTGCTGACTATATACACAGACTGAAGGAAATCTATCGAGATATATCGAATCGAATCGAATCGCGCGAGGCGATACGATCGGAGGGACCAAGTTTGAAGAATTTTCGGTGTTGTCATTAAACGGTGTTATTGTCATTGAACGGTTTGACGGTTCGTCTTACTCGCTGGTTGTTTCTCGAAATAAAATGTCGACGGGTAATACGACAAGATCATAGTGTAGGTGCAAAACCGCGTGCGACAAAAATAAAAAATGCAAGTGCGTACGCGACCAAAAAGAGTGCGTTAAAAATTGCGGATGCAAGGGGAAATGCAGCTGGGTAAGTATAAATATATAATATACTATCCTTCTCCTCTCACTTTTTGTTTACTTTGTGCTTTATTAAATTCAATCAAAATTTATAGATTCATATATCTACAACAAAAAAGTAAAATATACCGAAGGTGAGAAAAAAGTAATTTTAGAGGCCTTTGAAAAAGACCTAAGACATGGCGTTTTACCCGGTAAAGAAGAGATATTGAAACTTATAAAGAAAAATCATATCCTTCTAAAGAAAAGAAAGAACTCCTGAAGCGATAAAAACGTGGCTGCAACGCCACGAAATATACCAAGCTAATAAAGAAAAAAAAATCGGTAGGTTGACGCGCATACTACACCTATCTTAGTTATAATTAGTTAATAACAATTCGCATGCGTCTTGAAATATTATGCGAAAAATTTCGGTGACTGTCGTAATTGGTTATAGTTAATTATAGTTAAACGGTGACATTGGCGTCAATCCTACCAACGTCAAGACTCAAACAGTAGCCAACTGTTAAAATGAAAAAATTGCTTTACAATACTTCAT
The DNA here is from genome assembly GCF_003070985.1 of Temnothorax curvispinosus. NCBI lineage: Eukaryota > Metazoa > Arthropoda > Insecta > Hymenoptera > Formicidae > Temnothorax > Temnothorax curvispinosus. The sequence continues at coordinate 2,621 of NW_020219785.1, read as the reverse complement.
GTAAATGCTCACTTACGAAATTGTTTACGTGAGTTTTTGTTGTGTTGATTCCCTCGGTTAAGGCAAATTTAGTGCCTTCAGCTCCGCCCCGAAGCTATATAACACAATGTTGCTTAACCTATATTTTTGTCCTGTTTTTTCCTTTGTGCACTTTTTTAAATAATACCGTTCTTTTTCTAGTATGTGACACGACAAAAAAGACGTGTGGCCGAGGACGTGCCTGGCCTCCTGACGCAAAGATAACGATGCGAGAAGCATTTGCGAAATTCCTCAAGAAAAAAGGAGAAAAGCCAGGTTGTTTTAAAGTAATTGAGAAAAATAGTCGCATTATTTAAGTTGTTATTCATTTAGGCGCATACCGCCGCAAACCAATGTGCATTGTACTTATAATTCAACGTTTTCAGTTTACATATGCCGGCCAGAGCTATATTTCCCTGCCAGGATGAACCATCTATCAAATTTATGCTCAGTGCTAAAGTAAAAATTTAAACAAATATTTGCAATTATAATTTCTAACTGTTTACATTTACTGCTATAACCAATCATTATAAAATGGTTGTTCCATTCAATTTTTATTGATATGTTTACTGCATATTTTTTAGATTTCTGCACCATCGTGCTACGATCACGTTAGAATGAATGGGAATATGTCAGCTCCATATAGTGATGGAGATCAACGTTATTGGGAATTTAGCAGCAGTAGAAAAATATCAGCACACGAGGTGTATATTATAGTAGGATTTTTACAAGTGAAGTCTATAAACCTAAATGATATAGAATGCACTTTATTGACTCAACAAAAATATATTGAGAAAAGTGCCATGGCGCTTACAAAAATAAAAAAGGCACTTTGTATCGTCAACAAGACTTATGGTTCCTTAGGTAATATATTGACTGAGTTGCTTGAAATCTCGTTTCTCTATGTTGAGTGGCGTTATTTACTCGAGTATTTCACACAAATAGTACAAATTAGTGTGCATTTCATTATATACGGAGTAGACAAGAGCGGTTGAATTTCTTATTATGAAGATGTGAATTCTATTGAAATTTATTTGAGTTTCAGAAATTATATTATTATAAATATTTTTGAGACGCGGATGGATTTCAATGTGGGTACGTTTAGCGGAAAGAGCAACTCATCAGCGAGCACTCAGTGATTTTTCAACATTAGTTTTTGCTTTTAGTTCTACCCCAATAATGGCACCAAAAAAAAATTCAAGAGGCTCTGCAGATTGTGAGAAGAATAAACAGGCAAAAAGACCTGCTTTAACCACACTTCAAACAATAAGGATTCACCATCAAGAAGAACCAGTCCCAGGCTCAGGGCCAGGACAGGGAATGAAAATAAGGAAGACAAAGAAACATTGTTTGAGACCGCGTATTCCGAAGGTTTCTCGTATGGAGAGAATTCCAATGACGGCTAGGCAGATTAGCGCCCTCATCTGTTTTAAATACAATATAAAAGATCTCATTAGCAATTTGTGATTGAAAAGTTGCGCGGTACATGTTCAATCTCTTAATGTTTCATTTTACGAATTTTGTTAGGATGAACAATTCTTAGTTTTCCTTTGACAAAAACTTTGACATTACCGTTAGGTAAAATGTCTGTTATAATATGTGGCCTTGAATATTGATCGCCTAATTTTCCTTTCTTTGGCTCTGTTGTGAGCGCACAACGTAGTTAAGAATAATTAATGCACTTGGCAAGACCGCGATAAATTTCTAGCATTACATGTAGTATCTATGAATTTCGCGATATTCTTTTGGGATCATTATGGCCTGGGTCGGTTGTCAAATCAAGCATTCTGGAAGGTTCGAATATTTTTTTCCAAATTTTAATTTGTTTGCTTCGCCTGCCTACGATTCGGTTATGAAAAGTAAGTAAAATCTTTTATAAAATTATTTAACATTGAACACTATCGAGGAGGGTTTAATTCTAATTACTTGTACTAATATTGCAGCTAGTGATAGCAGTATTATTGACCCAAAACTCCCAAGCTCCCCAAGCTTGACGACCAATTTCAAGTTTAATGTCTCCTCCGAAAGATAGCCCAGTTTCTCCGCACGAGCCCCACTCGCGTGCGGGAAGTGCAGTTTGGAATATAAAAATTCCTGTGATCAGGTAAACTCGAACCCGGTTCCTCGAAGTTACAAGTGTGGCGCTTTACCACAAAACCACACTGCCACCCAGCCCGCTCAAATTTTTTAATTTAATTTAATTTAATTTAAATTATGACAGTGTTACAGTTGGAGAAGTACAAGAGCCCCCATGGAGCAATCTTCAAGCAAAAATGTCCCAACTACTAGTTGAGCATCCACCTCATATAACAGTTTGGACCAAGATAATTTTCGAAAACGCCGCCTATTATTATCTATCATATTTTCATAATATTCCTACTTTTTTGTCCTGATAAGTTTAACTACGGCATTTCTTTCATTACCGTTAGTAATTTTTTTGCTTATTTTCTAGGTACATCATTTAGGCGGATTCCACCTCCAGCCATGGCCAGCAATAATGGAACTAAAAAAAAGGTTTTTGACGAATCAGTAGAAAAAGATAAAAAAAAAGGCAAGACAATCAAGATAAAAGATCTGCACTAAAAACCATGACGAATGATAAG
>NW_020219784.1:0-1420 GCF_003070985.1 Temnothorax curvispinosus | reverse complement strand
CGTCTTCGGATCTTGCGCCGATTTAGGGCCACTTCGACCAACGCCGATTAACTTTAATCAACGATTAACTCAATCAGCAGTGTCGCCAACAACAAGATATTTGTCGTTGTGTATGTCGTTCTTAACCAATCTTTTCAAATATTATACTAATTCTCTTTAATTTGAATAAAGGTGTTTCGATTTTTATTTAAAATATCTACGAAAACGTGTTTATGTAACATGGATAGAATTATTAATTTTTTATTATTTGATGAATACGAGGGTTATGATCTTTCAATAAGAAAAAATCGACAAAAACCACGTATAATCAGGCCACATATAAATTATTTAGAAATTTTTAATGATGATCATTTTAAAATAAGATTTGCCAATATCAAAGGAAAACTTTAACATGATATTAGAAAAAATTTATGTTGAATTACAACATAAAACTAACTAATCGGTATGTATAAATATTTAATACAACAATTTAAAATTATATATAATATAATAAACAAGACAAAATATGTTTATTATAAAAAAATAAAACATTAAAAAACTTATACATACTATGGGAATGCATATATGTATTGTGTCAGTTTATTAGTTTATTTTAATTTATTTTAATTAATATTTTCTCAGTTCTGGTGAATAGTATATTATATGTTATAACAACACAAATTAAATTATTAACACACACAGCCATATGTATATAATTGGATAAATAAATAAATATGTGTATACACATATTTATTCAATTATATACATAACTAATCGCGATTAGTTTTATGTTGTAATTCAACATAAATTTTTTCTAATATTATGTTAAAGTTTTCCTTTGATATTGCAAATCTTCTTTTAAAATGATCATCATCAAAAATTTCTAAATAATTTATACGTGGCCTGATTATACGTGGTTTTCGTCGATTTCTTCTTATTGGAAAATCCTAACCCTCGTATTCATAAAATAATAAAAAATTAATAATTCTATCCATGTTACATAAACACGTTTTCGTAAATATTTTAAATAAAAATCGAAACAACTTTATTCAAATTAAAGAGAAGTAGTATAATATTTGAAAAGATTGGTTAAGGTTGTATGACCCCTTAGAAGAAAAAATGCCAAATTCTTCAAACTTTGTCAGGTGATGAGTATTATAATAATAAAGCATTGTGCCAAGTTTGAACAAGTTTGCGAGGCCCGTTCAAAAGTTATAACAATTTGAATTTAACATGGGTCTTATGGGAATTCATCAAGTTTCACTGTTTTTTCAACTTCATTTAAGAAATTAATATCAAAGAAAATATGGCATCCTTTTAAAACTTTGCAGAAATATTAATAAACATCTTACAAACAAATTAGAACCAAAAAAATTATGACTTCGAGGATATTTTCTGAAATATTGAATAAAAACCAAACAGAGAACAGTCTCGCTTGGTC
>NW_020219783.1:0-20791 GCF_003070985.1 Temnothorax curvispinosus | reverse complement strand
CTTTCGCACCGTTATCCCATTCACTCTGCCATCTTTCATACAGCCTAGCATTCAGCAACTCCAAACTCTCGTCCACATCTCTCGCTCTCACTTCCTTTTCGCTCACAACACCTCTTTCACCCAATCTCCAGCCATTCTTAATTCTCACAGTCATACCTCTTTTCACGCACTCCAGGTCCCACGGAAGACCACCCATCAATACCTGCATGGCCTCCGTGAAGACCGTTCTACAGACACTCAAACAGGCGCTCATCGCCACTCTTTGGCATCTGTTGATCGCCACTCGCGCATACTTGTACTCCATGGCTTCGTACCACACGCTCGCACCATACATAACACACGCAGCAAACAAACCCTTATATATCACGCGCCATGCTCTCTTTCGCAAACCCCATTCGCTCCTCATCACACGTCTCAAGTTTCCCACCACGCTCACACACTTCTGTCTCATACGCTCCAGGTGCGGCTTAAAACTCATTCGCTCGCCCATCCACACACCCAGATATCTCACACACTTCACATACCTCACATGCTTCCCATTCACACTAACGCTCGGGTGTCTCGTTTCCGACATATTCCCTTTCAGGAGCATCATCACCGTTTTGCTCTCTGAAACTTTCACACCGACACTCGCACCCCATTCGCTCACTATCCTCATCCACTTGTTCCCCTTTCTCTCCAGATCTGCCCGGTTCTGCCCTTCGACAGGCACGAACAGATCATCGGCATACGCCGTCGCCATACATCCACGTCTGCGGAGTTCCCACAGGAGCTTATCCATCTGTAGGACCCAGATTTCTGGGCCACCGATGGACCCCTGCGGTGCGCCCCGCAGCACTCTCTTCCACACTTCCTCATTCATTCCTATCATACATGCCCATCTCTCATTAAAATAACTTCTCCACAACCCAATCTCTTCACATTCTTCCTCACACAGTTTCTCAATCACACATGGCCATTCCAGGTTGTCGAATGCACCCTGGAAGTCCACAAAGATTCCCAACACATACTTGTACTCGGATCCATTCACGCACTCACGCACGCTATTCCACGCACTCTCGGTCGAACGTCCCCTCACAAACCCGTGTTGTGCCTCACACATTCTCCCACTCATCAATCGCTCCAGCCTATTCACCATCATTCGCTCCAACACTTTCCCAAGCACAGACAACAGGCTGATCGGTCTGTAAGACCCGGGATCCGACCGCACTTTCTCTGGGGACTTCAGCAGTACAACCACTCTCGCTTTCTTCCACACCTTTGGAAAGCAGTTGGTACTCAGACACACATCATACACTTTCTTCAGCCATCCCGGGATTGCGCGCCAAACGGCACGCACCATTTCCGCCGTAATTCCATCCAACCCGGGTGCCTTACCCACTTTCATCGCCCTTACAGCCACATCCACTTCATTCCACTCGAACGTTCTTTCAGTCATCTCTCTCTCTGCCAATCGTACATCTTCCATTCCCGTGTCCGGGAAGAAGCGATCTAGCAGCACATTCGCACTCTCTTCCCACGTACTCGTTGTCCTGTCACCCACTTTCATAGCACTCAGTCTATCACGTCCGTACTTACCCATGCACACTTTATACACATCACCCCACGGATCCCGATTTCCCTTGTCACTCACGAACTGTCTCCAGTTCTCCTCTTTCACTCTCCATATCGCTCTCTTGTACTCTCTGAGAGCACGTTTGTACACATTCAAACATCCTTCCACTCGACTTCGATCTCTCCCTCTCATTCGCTGGTAGGCACGCCTACGCTTCCTCACATCCTTCTTCATGCGCTCAAGCTCATTCGTCCACCACACAAGCTTCCTCGCAACCCCACACACTCGCCTTTTCATTCTATTATCATTCGCCCTCAGGATCCATGATGTGACGCGCTCCGCCAAGCTATCCGCGTCGCAGTCATCCATCACATTCACAGCATCCTCCGACGCATACTCCACTAGATCGCTCATGTAACCTTCTCAGTCCACGTCTTTACACACCCATCTACGCATACCTTCCATCCGCTCAGCTTTCTCACCATAGGTCATACGTATCAGCAACACATTATGGTCGCTGATACCCCAATCGCTCTTGACTCCCCATTCGTACCGGCACTCCCCAAGCGCATTGCTTACGAGAGTCACATCGATGTCGCTTGGGTCTCCCCATTGGGTCCGCTAAACGTGTAACTCTCGCTCGGCTCATTCAACACAATCATACCATTCGCGACAATCCACTCCTCAAGCATTCTGCCACGCATTTCGCTTTTTCTACTGCCGCCCCTACCCTTACTGTACCATAAAGGAGAGACGGCATTCGCATCCATACCCACCAGCACACGCTTTCCTCTGGTTACCATTCGCACCCTGTCCATGTACGCCAGGTACGGCTCGATGTCCTCACCGAACCGGCAGTACACGGACACCACATACATCTCGCCGAAGTCTCCCTTCAGCCATACACACACGCCATACTCATCCGAGTACTCCCTTACACACAACACATCGAGACTGGGATCATTCACCACCACTGCTGCTTTGACATACTCGCTCTCACTCACAATCACATCCATTCGTAGCGGGAGTCCAACTACCCTTCCATCCTTCACACACGGTTCCTGCAGCAGTGCCACACTCACTCTACGTTCACACAACATTTCACCCAGATCACACATTACCGCATACGCTCTCTGACAATTATACTGTACCACATTCATTCTCGAGACACCCTGCGAGTCCTGCCTAGCCATTGATGGTGTCAGCGCGCCTCTCCCTTGCTACCGCGTACGAGGGACACCCCCTATCGTCTACCGCGTGGTCAGCCGGTCGCCCCCGCCTCTTACAGACGGCACACACCCTCGGCCCAGCTGTATTCGGGCATCTTTCCTTCTTATGACCCCCCTGACCGCAGTGGGAGCATACATCTTCCGTTGCCCTACAGTGCCTCGCTACGTGACCTAAGTCGAGGCATCTAAAGCACCTAGTTGGTGCTGAAAAATCGGCTATCCTACAGCTACGCCAACCCACATACACCCTTGACGCTTTCATGAGTCTTCCCCGCATATCGGGTGTCACCTCCAGTACCCAGTTCACGGTTTCCTCATTCCCCTTACCCAGCTTAAACCGGAACACGCATTCCTCGTCATAGACCTTTGCGTCTAACCCATGTAACAGCTCCGGGTTCTGCCTAGCTATGGCGCGTCTGACACCATCGACCTCCATATCCCTAGGCACATCATACAAAATAACACGGGGCCTCCTAGCGGCCGGACGGGCCACCGTGAGACCCTTTTCCTTAATTGCCTGGTTGGCAACAATCTTGTCCGCATCCGCCTTCGAGTGCGCCTGGACTATTATCCTTCCATCCCCAGCCTTCCTTATATTTCTGACTCTAATATTTGACGCTACCGGGTCTATTACTCTCAGTAGCGTCTTTTTTATATCGTCGACTGACCTTTTGTCGGCACCGCTCGCCACAACAACCGAACAGTCCCTATCTAGCGGTCCGTTCCCGCTCCTGGTTGCTGGTGCCGCAGCAACTCCTGGACCGGTCTTAGGACCGGGTTCCCGCCTACCAACCGCCTTCGCAAACGTTACAGGCGGCGGCCGTGTCACCGGTGTCGGGCGATTCGCCTCCGACCTCTCCGCCAGACGACCCCTCAAAAATGTGTTCTCACACCCCAGCTGCATGACCAGCTTGTTGGTCTCGCTGAACAGCGCGGAGACCTTTTGTGCCGCTGTCTTGCTGAACTTCGCATTGGGGTCCGACAAAATGCACTCCAACTTGAGTCTGATGTCATGCATCGTTTCAGCAGCCATCATCTCCCTTTTCGCCGCACCGTCCCGAACAAAGACGTCGTCGTCATCAGACTCGCTGTCTTTCGCGTTCTCGTTGTCACCCAACATGGGCAAGACCGAGTTCGCCCGCTGCTGGCCGGTCTCTCTGGCCATCCCTCCTCCTACAACTTCATTTGACTCGCTCTGCGTGTCCCTAACCGATGTCTGAGAGCCAGGCGGGCTCCTCCTCAACTTTCCACTACGTGGGAACGTACGTTGAAGGGGATCACCCACCAAACTCTCATCGTCCGTCCCTGTCTCGTCTAATGTCTGCGTATTCGCCCACTTTTTTAGTTCGTGCGTGTGTGTCTTATCCGCGACCTTAACGTCAACTTTAGACAGTGCCACCGACACTGCCTTCGTGATCGCTTTCTGTCCAGACACCTTGTCGCTGCCTGTCACCGTCTTTGTCACAGTCTTATCCGTATCCGTAGCCTTGTCCATTTCCGTTTTTGCCTTTTTGTCAACAGTTTTTTGTCCGTCCGGGTTGGGGGTGTTTTTGGTGGTCTTCATAATGCATGTACTCTAAATGTTACGACGGTTCGGCCATCATGGCAGCCCATACGCGTATGGGCATCTATCCCCGCCGTTTCAAAGCCCTAGTTAAACTGCATGAAAACTGAGAAGCAGCTTGTCGGGTGATCAGCCCTATTCATGCAGACGTGACTCTATAAAAAAGTTATGTAATTTGATGCTAAAGGTTTAACGTCACCCCTACTGATTGAGCACGTATGCTCCGAGACACCGCCCACTCAAAGTTCGGGCTAGACGTTGCCAGTGTATCTTCCCACTAGCAGGATATGAGGAAATAGTGATCAGCTAATCCTCCACACATGCGCCCGGGGGGGCCAACTTCAACTCCCGAATAGGCTCCGCCCGGATACGGACAGCGGTTCTTCCACATTGAACATGCGGTTTCACATGGACTTTACTGGCACTAGGCCAGAACTTACCATTTATTACGCCGCAGAGGTCAGGTACTAACATGACCGCATCCTACGGTCGTGGGGTCTACTACTCCCCACTTGGTTAGTCTTCGAGAAATATCCATCGACACCCGACCGCATCTCTGACACCCGACGGTTACAATTACAGACACGCAAACAAACATCGACACGCACACACTCACACACCCCCCAGAACCCCCGCACCCCCTCCGGAAAGAGCCGGTAGCAACCCGAAACCCCGCTGGCCGGGGGAAGCCCGCGTATCGCCTTAACTCCGTTGGCCTACGACGGCTAAGGCCAAAGCCCGAGCCAAATCGTAGTTACCGGTGGGAACCACGATGGAGGTGGAGTTCGGCTTGACTGTGATAGGCTAAGTGCTGCGGCACAGCATGTATTGCGCTTCAACAGTCCTGTAGATCATGACTTTATACGACCCGAAGAAGATTGCCGACCTCAAAAGATCGGCGCCGCGTGTTGCTTTAGGTGGTGTTCAGCAATCAGACCCAAAGTTTCCCGCGGCGTGTTGCTTCCGACGGCGAGTAGCTCAGCCGCGTGTTGCTTTGCGGGCAGACACGCGGCGTGTTGCTTCCGCTGGCGACGGTCACTCAGCGGCGTGTTGCTTTGTGGGCACTCACGCGGCGTGTTGCTTCCGCCGACGGCAGAGTCGCCGCCGACGGCAACACCCACGAGGAAACCAAGTTCGCCCGCGGCGCGTCACTCCGAGTCCGACGACTCGCGATGCCAAGTTTCTCTAGGCGTGTTGCTTTACAAAAGCAACTAAACCGAACTGAGTACGACGACTCATTCTACCAAGTTTTCCGCGGCGTGTTGCTTTCTAAAAATTCGTCGGGGGTTGTCACCCACCGTTCAAATAACACCTAAGTGTTATGACGCCCTACTCTCCCGCCGTGCGTGGCGCAACACAGCAGGAGAGCAGAACGCCCTTGGACCGCCTCTCACTCGCAACACTGCCGGGACGGGCCAGCTAGCTCTCCGGGTACGCAACGTCTCAAAGAGAGACACCCAGAGGCTCCACTGAGTCCTTTTACCCCATTTCGGGATCACCAGACAGATATGCGAGCGCGCCTAGAGGACGGCCCGTGCATCACGAGCTGACCGGCATGATCGGGTCACAGGCGAGTGACTCCGACCATAAACCGTCGCCCGAGTAGTTATCCCTGTACTTACAAAAAGCAGCAACACGCCGCATTCATCTACTATCCTCAGCACGTGGGCGCCGAAGCGCTTTGCCACTGTGAGCACTGTTCCCTGAAAGTGCTATTCCCGTAAGTCATGTCTACTCTCACCAGTAGATAGGGACAGTGGGAATCTCGTTAATCCATTCATGCGCGTCACTAATTAGATGACGAGGCATTTGGCTACTGTTAAGAGAGTCATAGTTACGACCGCACCGGGGGGTCTGGGGGGGCGGTTAGCCCCCCCAGAATCTTCCCGTGGTCGGAGTGCAATCAACGTCAGCAGTACTTCCTTTCGCGCTAGAATCGGAGCCGACACCGGGGATTTCCCCCTTACAGAGCCCATACCTGACGATTACGTACTCCCGGACAAGCCGACCCTTCAAACGTAGGGGTACGGTTTCCCGTAACGCACATATGACTCACTATTGTACCTGTGGTGTTCCCCAGATAGCAGGGTTAAATCCTGCAGCGAGCATGACCTACTCGGATTAGATCAGCTCCACTGACAGGACCGGGGTGCCAAGGCACCCCACTAACAGGTAATGCGCAACATGAGCTTCATAGCGCTGACCCACACTAGGCCCTCCATGCCGCTCACTCGGCTATGCGAAACCTCTGCCCCTACGAGTCCGACACCATCTGGTAGGGCACCGGTAGCCTCCCGGTGGGGCTCCCTACCCCCGTAGTACTCGTGTCGAGCGATCTTAGCTCACGTTTGACGAGTTGCCGCCGCTGGTGCCATGCCACCAGCTACCACGTAATCGCACGAGTCACCCCGTACTGTTGACGCGTCGCTCATCGGTTGCCCGAGGATCCGGGATTCGGCAGCAGTCGACGCGCCTTAGGAATATACGGCACGTGGTGCGCCGTATACCCCGCTCGTATTGGGCACCTCCCACGCACGAGCACGCCGCGCTCGCCTCGCGAAACGCTACCCTGTTCAGTACTACCGGCTGCATCCGTTACCCAGCTACCTGGGATTGGGCAGCAGCCCAGCAGTTTTATGGGTAAAGGGCACAGGGTGCACCGTTTACCCGGTTTCCAGGGAACTCGAACGCTTATACAGAAAAGAAAACTCTTCCCGGATCTCCCGACGGCGTCTCCAGGTCATTTTGGGTTACCCCGACACCGACGTGTCCCTTCCAAGGCATCAGTGTCGCGTCGTCGGCCGAATACGACGCGTCGGAAAAAAAATCAGAAAGGAACGGTTACCGCGACGCGAAATGTTCTCGACGTTGGCCGATCGACCCGCGCCGAAGAGTATTTCTCCTACGGAGACGGCGGATTCGGAGGCGAACGACAACGGCAATAAAAGACGGAGGATCAGTTCGATGGACGATCGCCATTATCTTCCTCGTCGCCAGGAATCGCGTCACAGCTCTCATCCTCTAACCGACGCGCCCGTCGAGGAAGATTGTCGTCGTCATCATCAGGAGTTTTGTTCCAACTTTCCCGTCGAATTGCCCCCTGTGCACATCTTGACGACGCGTTATCTGCTGACGACGACTGGCTACAAGTACATAGCCATAGGTATCACGATCAAGACACCGTGGTACAGTCTTCATACCACGCCTTCGTACGTGGATATCGCCCTGGGGGACAAACAAGGAAAAGAAATCTCCCTGACGCTCGACATGTGGAAAGGACTGATCGAGCGCAAACGCGACGTATTGTTGCGCTCGCCGGGTCTCTCACTTTCTCACAAGCACTCGCGGCGCGCACTCCGTCACTCTCACAGAAATAAAGAAAGACTCGTTGTTACCGAAAGGAACTTCTTTAATAAATGGCTCGATAATACAGAGAGCTCGGGATGACACGTCCGAACGTGACGGTATCCCAGCTAAATCTGAACATCAGGTATAAACAACATCTCGTAGAAAATCAATATTTAATTGAACATCGGGAAATCAATATTTCTAAACAGGCGTTACTAAGGGCGATACGCATCTTGACGGAAGTCGGCCCGTTGCACGCTTCAGCTCGGAGTCAGAGAAGTATACCGGGCGGCGCGTACGCAACACTGCCCCCCTTCTTCAGATTGTCGTCCCGACAATCAGAGAGGCAGCTTGCTAAAACTCCTTGGAGACTGCTCCTTGGACGGTTTCCTGCCCTACCCTGGGCTGCTGCCTCAGGTTACCGGGCTCCGTCCATACCTCGTCTCCGGGTTTTCTTAAGGCCTCTTCTTATAGAGCTGGCCAGGCTCCACGCGAAGATCCTGCTTAACCCCGGGTTTCGCCGCCGGTGTTCCTCTTCCCTCTTGAGTCTTGCGTGCTTGGGTCTTCTTTCTTCGGGATCAGAGGGGGATAGCTTCCGTGGACCCATCGCTCTAAGAGCACTCTGTCCCCTGTCTCGGCATTTGCCCTCAGTCTCACGGGAAAACCACGGTCAAAAACCGTGAGAGAGACAGTCAGAAAAATTTCTCAGGAGCAACTTCTTCAGTTCCCCTGTCGCCATGCCTTCAAATCGATGTTGGAATCTGTAACACAACATTTTTAAACGCAGAAAAATTGAACAAAGAACATACAATAAACGATTAGAGTACGGGCTCAGACTCATGTCGAAATGAACTAACACTTCCTAATGATTGGAAAACTACTAACTACTCTCTTTCCTGAAAAAGAGCCAAACGATCTGCGTGAACTATTTTATTCTTTCGACGAGGAGATTCCTGGATACAATATACGACATCGCTAAGCTTCTTTATTACCACCCATGGTCCTACCCAAGGACTCTGCAATTTCGGGGCCTTTCCCGAAATTCGTTGAGGATTGTAGAACCAGACTTTTTGTCCCGGTTCAAAAAGGACTCGCCTAGAACGTCGATCATACCAAGATTTTACGTTCTTGGATCTAATTTGAAGACGTTGTCTGGCAAACTGATGGATTAGATCCAATCTTTCCCTTAGATTGGATATATATTCTACCTCTCCGTCTTTTTTTTCTGTTAATAAAGGAGGGCTTCCCCTAAGAAGATCTAAAGGCAAACGTAGATCTTGTCCTAGATACATTTCCGCCGGAGTCACTCCAGTGGCTTCGTGTTTAGAAGAGCGAAAAGCTAGTAAATATAAAGGAATCCACCGATCCCAATCCTTCTGATTTCCACAAATAAATTTCGCTAAATAGTCCAAGATAGTACGGTGCTGTCGCTCGACCTGTCCATCTGATTGCGGATGAAGATGGGTGGTTCGTGTTTTTCTAATCCCCATTAGGGAAGTCATTTCTTGAAAAAGTCGAGATTCAAAGTTTCTTCCTTGGTCCGTATGTAATTCCAAGGGCACCCCATGTCGAGAAAAGACTTGATCCACCAAGGATCTTGCTACCGTATTGGCCCTCTTATTTTTAAGAGGCATAGCCTCTGGCCATCTAGTGAAGCTGTCGACTACCACCAACAGATATTTATTCCCGTCCAAAGAAGTAGGCAAGGGACCCAAAATATCTACCTGTATCCTTTCGAAGGGAGCTCCAACGTTGTATATTTGTAAGGAAGATTTTCCTTTACCAATGGGGCCTTTCCTAGCGACGCAAATTTTGCAAGTAGCACACCATCTTTCTACATCCTTCTTACAAGTGGCCCAGTAAAAACGTTTTCGGATCTTCTGTAACGTCTTATTTATACCAAAATGTCCACCGGTAGGAGAACTATGGGCCTCATTTAAAATTTCTTGTATCCTTGTTGTGGAGCGACAATCTGAAAGATGTTCTTCTGTAAATTCGGAGAGAGCCACTTTTTATACAAAACGCCGTCCACCATGGACAACATTTCCCAATGGGTCCAATAGATTTTTAGGGATGGCTCTCCAGAAGAGATCTCCTGCCAATCTGGTCGTCTTCCAGCCTCTTTGGCTTGAATAATTTTCGAAACAATCGGATCTTGAAGCTGAGCGGAACGCCATTCCCGAAGGTTTTCTTCAACAAAAACTATACGTCCACAAGTCTCTTCCTCAGATTCTTCGTTGAGCTCTATCTTTGCACAGTAACGACAGGACGTCTCCAAACACGGACGTCTCGACAATCCATCCGCATTGCCATGAGCTTTTCCGCTTCGATAACAGACGTCAAAATCGTACTGCTGCAAACGCTCTAACCATCTGGCCAATTGCCCTTCCAAATTCCGGAAAGACATCAACCATCTCAAAGAAACATGATCCGTTCTCACTAGGAACTTCCTTCCATATAAATAGTGGTGAAAAGATTTTACTGAGTCTACCACTGCTAATAGCTCTCGCCTGGTGACGCAATAATTTCGTTCAGTTTTGCTCAACACTCGGCTAAAATAAGCGATCACTCTTTCTTCTTTCCCCTGAAACTGAGAAAGCACCGCCCCAATACCATGATTCGAAGCGTCGGTGTCTAAGATAAATTGTCCTTCTCCTGAAGGAAAAGCTAAAATAGGGGGGGAAGTCAAAACACGTTTTAAATTATCAAATGCCTCTTGGCATTCAGAAGTCCAAGCAAATTTATTATTTTCCTCCGTCAGCCTGTACAAAGGCTTAGCCAAAATAGAAAAACCTTTGACAAATCTCCTATAATACGAGCAAAAACCAAGAAAACTTCGCACATGTTTCCGTGTTTTTGGAAGCGGCCATTGTTTAACAGAAGAAATCTTATCCGGGTCTGTTGCAACACCCTTAGCAGATATAACATGACCAAGGTACTTTACTTCTCTTTTAAGAAAAACACACTTCTTAGGATTGACCTTTAAATTAGCATTCTGTAAACGAAGGAAAACTTCCCTTAAATTATTCATCATTTCTTCAAAACTTTTTCCGAAAACAATAATATCGTCCAAATATACAAAGCAAATTTTAGAAATTAATCCTCTCAAAACCTTTTCCATAAGACGTTCAAAAGTAGCAGGGGCGTTGCAAAGACCAAACGGCATTACCGTGAATTGCCACAAACCATTTCCGCAAGAGAAAGCAGTCTTTTCGCGATCCTTAGGATCTAATCTTACCTGCCAATATCCACTTTTTAAGTCAATAGTACAAAACCACGAATTCCCCGCTAAACAATCCAAAATATTGTCAATCCTTGGAAGAGGGAAGGAATCTTTCTCTGTTACGGCATTTACTCTTCGGTAATCCACACAAAACCGTATAGAGCCGTCCTTTTTTTCTAACTAATACAACTGGAGATACCCAAGGGCTGCTTGATTCCTCTATTACTTTTTGGGCTTTCATCTCTTCCAAAATTTTATTTACTTCCGTTTGCAGATGAAGGGGAATTCGACGAGGTACCTGTTTAATGGGGCGAGAATCACACAATTTTATAGTATGACAAACAATATCACAATTTCCGGCAACAATATTTTCAGAGAAGACATGACAAAAGTCTTTCAAGAAATAAAAAAAAACAAGTTTCTGTGAAGGATCTAAATGTGAAGATCCTTGTTCAAAAATTGGGAGAAGAGCAGGACAATCCTCTATTCGAGAACAAATTAGTCCCTGCTCACCCTCCACACTCTTCGTCAAACCGAGAGTGTTTTCGAAAAATCCTTCAAAAACTTCCGTTTTTTCAAGGAAATCAATTCCGAGAATACATTCGTCGTTAATATCCGCGACATAAAAAGGCATTTCAAAATTAAATTTGCCCAAAGAAATCGCGGCTAATACACGAGAAATTACCGGCACCTTCTCACCGGTAGGATACCTCAGATTACAAAAATCAAGTGGAATCTGTCTGAAATTCACCGCTAATCTCACATTTAAAACTGAGACATCTGAGCCCGTATCTATCCTAAAAGTACAAGGTTTATTATTTAACAATCCGTCCATACAATAACGCTTGCGCGGATCTATACCACCGAGACGGCGTATAACATTTGACGCGCAAACGGGGGCCCGGGCTTCGTCTGTCGAGCCAGCCCTGATCAACCCGACAGAAGCTAGTTTTCCTGCTTCTGTGCGGGGCACTCAGAACGGAAGTGTCCGGTCGCCCCACATCCCCAACACTCTTTTGTTTTTCGGCGTTCATTTCCCTTTTGCTGTTTAAAAGGTTTCTTCGTCTCCGAAGCCTCTTTTTGGCCGGAATGAGATTCTCCCGGCGTAGCGTCTCTTTTTCCCGAAAAACAATTCTGATTTATAAATTTTAGCGTCTTCGAACGCTCGATTGCTATTTTAAGAGACGCTACTCCCTCGACCTGAAGGGTGCGTTTCACGAAACCGTCGGACAACGCGGCGACGAATTGTGAGCTCGCGATTTTATCGCGAACTTCATGCGAACATTCGGGGTACGCTTTTTGCGACAATCTCTCCAGATCTGCACCCAGCGTTGCGAAATCTTCGCCCGGACGCTGTCTTCGATTAGTAAATTGGAGATAATAGTTTTGTGTAAGTTCGCTTTCCCCGAAACGCAGCTCCAATTTCGCCTTTAACTCCGCGTAAGAGAGGGATTCAATCCCGTCGGCAAAAGAATCAAGCAATGAACGCGCTTTCCCACGTAAACACGATGCCAATACGATGGCTTTTTCCGTTTCATTCCACTTATTCGCGACGGCGATGAGCGAGAATTGCGAAAGAAACTCGCGTAACGGCGCGGTCCCGTCGTAAGTATCGGGCTTCAATTTAATGCCGCGAAAGATTTGGTCCCCGGACGCGTCTATACTCGCGCCCGTCACTCGCGTCGCGCTACTCGCGTTTTCGCCCGAAGCAAAATTATTGGAGGGACTTAGCTGTGAGATCCTCTCCTGGATTCGGCGTAGCTCGTCGTCACGCTGCTGCACCATCGCCGCGAATTCGGCTTCTCTCTGCGTGCGCTCCGCGCGCATCTCGCGGATCTCCTGCATCACCGCCTGAAGCGTGATCACCTCCGCCGTCATCTCTGGGGTCAGTGGAGGAGTCGCTGCCCGGAGTCGTTTCCTTGTGGGAGCGGTCGAGGTCATATTCCGTTTAGCGCGGCTCGTCTTTCCTTTATCCCGGACGAGCCCCCAAAAATGTTGCGCTCGCCGGGTCTCTCACTTTCTCACAAGCACTCGCGGCGCGCACTCCGTCACTCTCACAGAAATAAAGAAAGACTCGTCGTTACCGAAAGGAACTTCTTTAATAAATGGCTCGATAATACAGAGAGCTCGGGATGACACGTCCGAACGTGACGGTATCCCAGCTAAATCTGAACATCAGGTATAAACAACATCTCGTAGAAAATCAATATTTAATTGAACATCGGGAAATCAATATTTCTAAACAGGCGTTACTAAGGGCAATTCGCATCTTGACGGAAGTCGGCCCGTTGCACGCTTCAGCTCGGAGTCAGAGAAGTATACCGGGCGGCGCGTACGCAACAGTATTGTCGTGCACGGAACGCGCTCTTTCCGACGTAACTCACCCCCCCTCGCCGATGTCGATCGGAGGGATGACAATGCGATTCGGAGTGATCAACAACGGGCCGATCGTACGTATAGAGCTACCCAACCTGGCTCGCGTGGCGATGGTGCGCACAACCATGCTCAAGCTGTACAATCTCCAATTTTGCGTGGATCGCGTCATCCGTGCGTTGAACGCGGCGACCGAGAAGGTCGACGCTAAGTTTTTGCGCTATCGGGAGATAGCCGCCGCCGCGATGAAAATGGAAACTTCGATTCAGCCTGAGATACAGAAGAGCGATTTCTTCGATCCTGACAACATCGTCGACTGCGAGATAGCCGCGCTATGTTTCGACTCCTTATAACGATGTCGCGTTTACGAAATGCATATATTCGCGCGAGCGAAACAATGTAAACGCGCTTGTATTATTTTTTGAATAAAAAAAACTATATGCGTATCTCATCTGTGCACTCTCTTTTTCCGTTTCCCCCTTTTTTCCCAAATCCGTATACCCATCTCCGCGGTCGCGGCGATCGCGACGCCGAGTTCGAACGCGCGTTACATAAATTATCGCGAATCATTAATTACAGGTCGAACGCGAGGTGAATGAAAAAATTATCGCGAACGAAGAGACGAGTCGTCTGACCGCGCTTACCCCCCCCGCGGTCGCGGCGATCGCGACGCCGAATTCGAACGCGCGTTACATAAATTATCGCGAATCGCGAATCACGGGTCGAACGCGAGGTGAATGAAAAAAATTGTCGCGAACGAAGAGACGAGTCGTCTCGCTCGTTCTCTCTCGACGCGTCGCGTCGGGGACGGGCGGGAAAATCGCGAGACAAAAGGAGGAAAACCGCGAGACGAGACCAAATTAGGAAACGACGAGAGCGACCGCGACGCCGAGTTCGAACGCGCGTCGAAAAAAAAATTGTCGCGCGTCGATCGAACGACTAGACGATGAGTAATCTCCGTCGATCCCGATGAGTCGGGAAAACCACGTGCTGCCCGTCGCGACGCGGATCGAAACGACCTTCGGACCGAGAGTTAAAAAAACAAAACAAAAACGACGACGAAGACGGGCGCGCGACACCCCCCCGCGAAACAAACCATCTAGAACGCGTCGTTCTTCCCCCCATCCCCGAAACGTCCAGACGAGCGACCTCGAACGAGTTCGACGCGCCCGAACGCGCGCGCGACCGACGACGATGAAAAGAAAAGAAAAAATAAAAACAAACGAAAAATATCGACCCGCGATTTTCCCAAAATCGCCGTCGGTAACGGCGCGAGCGCCGCTCCGAGCGCCCTCTCGGAAAATGCCCAAATCCCCGCTACGAGCCCCCGTTGGCGGCCCTGCCCCGCGCCGAACCCCCGTTGGCGGCCCTGCCGCACCCAACCTTTGGTCAAATGTTCCCCTCGCGTCGCGCACCCCCTCTCGGCAAGTTTTCGCTTCCCCCCGCATAGCCCCCCCTCCGATGACCCTTTACACCGTCCCTCGACCCCCGCGCCCACCGCTTACGGCGCTCCCCCCGCGGCAGCGAAGCCCCCTCCGACGCCGCGTAACCGCAAGCGAGATTCCTGGGGCAAGAGTATCTGTACCATCCCTACTGTTTAGTAGAAAAAGCTAGATCGATGATAAATGATTCAAAGGTACCGAAACAGTTTTGGAATAAAGCAATAAGAACAGCGGCGTATATTTTAAATCGTAGTCCAAGTGCAAATCTTGAGTTAATCACTCCTGCTGAGGTATGGTACGATAGGAAACCTAATGTTACAAATTTAAGAGTTTTTGGAACAGTAGGGTATTCATATGTACAGGATCAATTTAGAAATAAGTTTGATAAGAAAACTGAAAAATGTATAATGATTAGATATGTAAACAATGGTTATAGAATATGGAATATTAAAAAAGAGAAGGTTCAAACTTCCAAAAATGTAACATTCAACGAAAACGTGTTCTATTATAAACAAAATCATAGGAGCGTAGGAGTAGATGTAGAAAATAACGACAACGGAGATGATAATGATGTAAGTAGTAAAAATATAGATAGTAGAAGTGATACAGAGTCAGAAAGTGAGGGATTAGAAACTGCAGAAGAATTAGAAACTGAAAATTCAGAAAATGAAAAATTAAAAACTAAAAGGTTAGAGACACAAGAAAAGGTTAAAAGTAAAAGAAATACAAGACTTCCAACGAAATTTGATGATTACGAGATGTATATGGCTTATAATGCTGTATCCTTTGTAGAAAATGTTCCGAATAGTTATGATGAATTAAAGGATAGAGCAGATAGAAATTTGTGAGAAGGAGCAATGAATAAGGAAATAGAATCTATAGTTAAGGCGAATACATGGAAATCAGTAGTTAAACTTAAAGATGCGGAAATATTGGATACAAAATGGGTATATGCATACAAACCACTCGAAAAGGATAAGCGAGATCAGTACAAGGCTAGATTAGTAGTAAAAGGTTTTGCGCAAAAGGAAACATTCAATTTTGATGAATTATATTCACCTGTTGCAAGAATGTCCACTATAAGAACTTTATTAGCTATAGGAAATCAAAGGAAATATCATTTTATACAACTAGATATTAAAACAGCTTTCTTGAATGGGGAATTAAAAGAAGACATTTATATTTATCCACCCGAAGGCATTAAATGTAAGAATGGTCATATACTCAAGCTACTCAAATCACTATATGGGTTAAAACAGTCATCTAAATGTTGGAATGATAAAATTAATGATTATTTAGAAAGTCTGGGTTTTGAAAGATCAACTAATGATTATTGCCTATATATAAATAAACGTCACATGGTTTACTTATTATTGTATGTTGATGATATAATATTAGCCGGTTCAAATTTAGAGTATATAGAATTTTATAAAAGAAAACTAACTCAAGAATTTAGTGTGAAAGATAAAGGTGAACTTAAAAATTTCCTTGGGTTGGAAATAGAATATAAAAAGGAGAGGGGTATATTAAAGATTAACCAAAAAAGATATATATTAGGAATCTTAAAGAGATTTAATTTTAAAGGCTGCAAACAATGTGTAATACCCATTGAACCAAAAGTAGATTTAAGTATATGCGAAAATAAAACAACTACGGATAAGCCAGTAAAAAAATTAATAGGTTGCTTAATGTACTTAATGCTGGGTTCTCGTCCAGATTTAAGTTTCGCTATAAATTACTTGAGTAGATACCAAGATAAATATCCAAATGCAGTATGGCAACATTTGAAAAGAATACTAAGATACATAAAGGGAACGGTAGATTTGAGTTTGATTTATACAAGAAAAGAGGAAAATCAACAGTTAGTGTGTTATGTAGATGCAGATTGGGGAGGAGATACTCATGACCGGAAGTCTGTATCTGGATATTTAATTAAAGTATTTGATTGTACAGTATCTTGGGTTACTCGTAAACAAACTTGTATTGCATTGTCAACGACTAAGGCTAAACTGGTGGCATTATGTAACTCGGTTGTTGATGATTTATGGTTTAAGAAATTATTGTTAGATTTTAATATCTGTGACGACAGCGACGATGTCCTCACGGTCTCGCCGGCCGTGGAGGAGCGCGCCGTCGCTTTCTTCACTAGAGATCTCCTGATAATTCGCGATATTCCTTTCCGAAACCCCGATGGTAGCTCGACTGAGTATTTTTATGATGTTAATGTTGGGCGCCAGGTGCGATTCCTCGCACCACGATACACGAGATCGCAGTATTCTCAGGCGTGGGCTTCTTTGATTAACCGCGGTTGGAATAGGAGAGGGAGCGTAGCGCAATCATCACACTTACATAACAAAGAACATAAAATTATATTTCATTGTACTGCAGATAACAAGTGGAAGGTAAACGTGTTCCACGGCGAACAAGCAGAATTCGAGTACGCGCCACGTGTCACCCCACGAGCGCGATACTCATTCCGTCGCTGAACTGCACGGCAATCCCGATCGAATTCGTACAAGAGTATTCCCCAACATAAGTTGCAGCGAATTCTACCCGAACGGTCAAACGCAAAATACTCGAAACGTCTACTTCTAAATTTCCTTACGATCTACCGCGACGACGCTGGGGACCTTCACTCTCCCCAGGACGCACGAATGGCCTCACCCGTAAACGCGACACAACCATGGGCCCTTAATCTCGGTGAAACGCACGGATATCCAATTACAAATGGCACGAACTTAACCGGCAACGATAACTACGAGGCTCTCATACGCGCGAGAGCCACCTCCCAAAACTACGGCACGGTTAAGCCATCGACGAATCCGGAATTACACGCGACGAAATTGCCCGCAACGAAATTACACGCAACGAAATTACCCACAACAAAATTACACGCAACGAAAGTACACGAAACGAAATCACACGCAACGAAATTACAAACACGCTGACTGTCGGCGGCCGTACGTTCGCATCCCCGAGACGGGCACTCGCGATCACTTTGTCGCACGGGCCTTTCCGCGGTATGGCACTCGGTATATGATTCAATTACGGCAGATTCCATGTATTCCCGCGGCACAACGCGACTCCCGGGAGGGCCTTGGTATTATCGCGATCTTACTTCGGGGAGGCTGAGCAGTGGCCTTACAAATTCTCCTCGTCCTGACAGTCCGTCGCTCGGCTCGCAGGGCTGGATGTTGCCGGGATGGCGGCTCGCACGACAGTGGCGTTCCTTCGGCCCGGCGGGACCACGCTGAGCCCCCGCGCGCGCGCGCGCCGGTGTCCCTAGCCCTATCAGGTGCTGCGCCCTGGCACGCTACCGATCCTCCTAGGCGACCGTCGCGCCCTACTAGGGCGCCCCTTGTCACTGCTTCCATCCGCCGGCGGTAGATTTAAAGCCCGCTTACGTGAGACCGGCTGTCCAGGCCGCGACTCATCGTCCGGTTTCTCGACGGCCAGGCCGGCCGGGCCCTGGCTTGTCGACCGGTGGCGGTACACCGGTGGTGGCCCCGTTCCTTGACGGGAACCTTCGTCGGGGCGTCCCCCTCTTCGGGTCCTCCGTATTCGGGCTGCAGTGCTCTCGTGCCGCTGGTGACGCTTTGACAGGCGTCACCAGCTGATTTTCCGGCTGTGGGCTTCAGCGTGACCTGCCCGTCGACCGTCCGCCCTCAGAAGCTTCTTGCTGTCCAGCCGTAAGTCCCTCGATGCGGCATAGGCCGTTACAACGTCGTGACCCTGGCCATCTGCTCCGCACTCCCTCGACCTGTAAAGGTGGAAGCACATAAAATTGCAGGAACCATGAGCATGAATGCAGAAGCCATATGCGCATGCGCTATGGTGTCTGCATACTGCCTATGACTTCTGAATTTTCAATCTACATAAAAATACATAAGCATAGTGTATGTAGATTGAAAATTCAGAAGCCAAAGGCAGTATGCAGACACCATAGCGCATGCGCATATGGCTTCTGCATTCGTGCTTATGGCTCCTGCAATTTTATGTGCTTCCACCTTAACGCTCGCAACAGATCTTAATCCTAACCTAAATGTTCGCTCTCCGCCCGCCCCGGGCGAAGGCACCATCCCTGACGCCTCCCTCGGCCGAGCTCCCATCTGGGGTAAGGGACGGGACATTTGTCACGTCACATATCATACCTGATAATATTGTGATATTCGAAAATAACCAAGCCTGCATATATCTAATTAAGAATCCGGAAAATAATCGACGAATTAAACACATGGATTTAAAATACAAGTTTGTTTGTGAGAAATATAAGAGTAAAATTATAAAATTGGAATATATTAATGGTAAGGAGCAACAAGGGGATATGTTAACTAAAGGTTTGACGAGTGTTTTGTTCTGTAATAATCGTATGCGTTTGGGCTTAGAGTGATAAAAGAGATATTTTATTTAAGTTTGTAAGTTTGTTATTGTAATAATTAAGAATAACATTCAGAGAGGGAAAATAAATGACATTAAGAGAGGGTGTTAAGAAAGTAATGTCTATCTGGTCTTTTATCTATATAGTCATGGTTCTATAGTGTTATTCTTATATAGTATTCTATCTGTCCATGTATATAATCCTAGTTCTAAGTTTTCGCGCTTTTTATTTTTATTTAATTGGTATTTCTGACTGGTCGCTCTCTTTTGTTAAGAAATTAGATACTGAAAAGTCACGTTACGTTGTGGTCTCAGCATATTATATAAAAGGCCAAATAAATAGTATCTATTATACAAAAGGAATATAGGAGTCTCATCAAGTCAATTGCGGAAACCTTTCCAATAACAATGTCCTCTCGCTTGGCGTGTATCACTCGTGTATAGTCATAAGTTCCGTTTCATTTGCATTTCTAAGGCATATATCGTTTGATACTGCCCACGGGTGACCGTGATTCTGCCTAATACGTGTTCAATTATTGTGCCTTTGGCGAACTGCTTTCTTTGCACGTAAGTATATATATATATATATATATATATATATCGCTGCCGCGCGAGGGAAGAACACCGCGTATGAGTCGCGCCGCGCCTCGCCATTGTATTGTACGTTCGATCGTCTCGATCGTTCGAAGGACTGCTACTCGTTGTGCGCTCTGCGCTACGAACATTTGCGACTGCATTAAAACGCCTTCCGTGCGTTTAAACAAGTGCAAGCTAAACGTGCGCTGCCGAATGCCATCGCCTCCGCGATCGCCCGAACATATTCGCGTCGCAAATTATCCGTGCGCCACGCCAGCCGCTGATCACGTGCGCGCCAAGTGTCGCGCTCACTCGCAACGAGTGCGTTCACTCTAACTGTTAAGGCTCGTCTACACGACAAGGCGTAAGACGGCGTAAGGGCGCAGACGCAGGCGCAAGAAGTTTGTTCTTGATCGTAGCGGCGCGGCGCAACGGCGCAGGAGAAATAAATTATTTTTATTTCCAACGCCTGCGCCCACGTTACGCCGACTGTTTTGTAGGTTAAATTAACGGCTTGGGTCGCTCACGTATCATCGCCGGATGGCCGATGCTATCCGTGAAGAAACTTTTGTGCCAGAAGAAGAAGTATCATCGCCGGCTTTACCTCTATATAGTGTGAACGTTGAAAACATGGAAGAAAGTTATAATGAGGCGTGTTCCTGTGTAGACGAGCATGGCGCAGACATCTTGCGCCTACGCTTGAGTTTGTGCCTGCGCCCTTGCGCCGCGCTTTTATGCCTTGTCGTGTAGACGAGCCTTTATATACTGCAGACTCATTAAAGATTTTGTAAATCCGTTAAATCAAGTGTCCGTTTTAACATTGCACCTCGGATCCCTGTCGGGGTCGACCCGGCATCTTACGCCAATTGGCGATTCGGAATTACGCCCGGAAAGCATATTCGCCAACAACTACTTATTGTTCAATAGTATATATTCGTAAAATATGGACTTGGTTAGTGGAGCGTGTGTGTTGTGCATGCGTGTGAGTGTTGCGGATAAATTAGGCGAGAGTTTAGAGGGAAATAGAAGGTAAGGTAGGCGCTAAACCGATAAAAAGGTAGGAAAAATAACTTAAATTTAGGCTAGGATAATAGATGTAGTAGG
>NW_020219782.1:0-4374 GCF_003070985.1 Temnothorax curvispinosus | reverse complement strand
AAATTGTACATATACTTTTCAATATACTAACTATTCTTTGCTTTAACAAATTGTTTCTATTACAAATATGAAGCATTTCCACACAAAGCAAGGAAAGAAGAAAATGGGTTTTTAACTTTCTACGCGAATCGAGGTCCACGCTCACCTATCTCTCCTCCGCTTACATGTGTACTGTTAGACACGTACCAGCAAATTACTTCCTTTAACACTGACACAAACTGGCACTCAAACTTTTTCGTTAATAACTTTTTAAGAAACAATGACCGAGGGCTAAAACCTTCTGAAGGTTGTAACCGAACGGCACTACAGGAAGGTACGATTCGCGCTAGATGTCCTTATAATCAACGGTCGTCACTTGGTTTGACCTTGAATAACCGAAAAGGTAGGTATCTATGTTTCCGTAGTATATCAATTTAACTAATTTCTCCTTTCTTTCAAATTCCCGCCATGGATGGATCATCGCCGTCGCCGACACTCTGGATCACCGCTGCCACCGCCGACCAGGATCAACGAGGGACTTCGATGGACCGACACCGATGGACCAGGTAAGTACCAGGTAAGTAAAAGGTAAGTAAATTTGATAATTCCGGAAATATTTTGATAACTGATTAATTAATTTATTCAATCTTCATTGTTCACAGTGTTGGTTGTTTACAAATCTTCAAGTTACACAAGATGGTGGTCGCACGTATCATTAAGTCACGACGCACAAGTTCTCGGCGGTATACCATACCGTTCGCGTTTGTAATTGCGAATAACGCGTTCTGCGGGCGTTCCCATTTGTTAGGGATGTCTCGGTACAATTTAATTCGAAATCGGATCACAATTGCGGAAGTTATCGCGACAACGTGAGAGATACGAGTTGTACGTGTTACCTTTGAGACGATCCCCGAGAGACTGCCTCGAGCCGCGGGGCTTTCTTGAGCTTTTCGTCACATCCCTACTTCGTCGCCTGTTTGCGCCGTAGGGGTGCGTTCGGGGAGCTCACTATCACGCTACCAACGCTAACACTACAAATTGCGTTCGCAGAGCAAAGATAGCGTTTGCGAATGCAAGCTCTATGAACAGCAATAGCGTCGCGTTTGATCTAACCTAACTTCAAATATTAACCTAAAAATTGAAATCATGGAGCAAGCTATGGAGCAAGAGGAGCAAATCATCACGCATTATAACAATCGCGAAATTTTAACGACTGCCGTTGTTATAATACGTGAAATAATAGATTCTTCTTCTGATTCATCATCAGAAAGCGATGATGAAGAATTAAAAATAATAAGAGATTGTAGAAATGTAAGAAGACGTGTTCCAAGAATTTTAAATTACGTGTCACATATAATACCAAATTTAACTAAAGAAGAATTCAAAGCCCATTTCAGGTATGGTTTATTAATATTAATAATTTCTGTTTTAAAAAATTACATTTTACGTCTTTCATATTTCATGTCTTTGCTATTTAGGATGTTACCTAAAACTTTTGATTATATCTTATCTTGTATCGAGCAAAGATTAAAAAGGGTAATACCTGGAACACCTATGATTGATCCGCGCACACAATTTCTGTTGGCATTATGGAGACTAGCTACTCCAGATTCTTTTAGGTAATAGAATTATTGTTAAATATTTAATATATTCAATGATTTAAGTTTTAAAATCTTATATAGCTTTTTATTTTTTTATGCTTAGGTCAATTTGTGAACGATTTAATGTTGGAAAAAGCACTGCTTTATATATAACAAAGATAGTGGTAAAGGCACTCAATGAGCTTGCGCCTATTGTTATTAAGTGGCCTACAGGTGACCGAGTAAACGAAGTGTGAGCAGGATTTAAAAATGCAAGTGGATTTTCTAAAATTATTGGAGCTATAGACGGAACACATATAAACATTCCAGCCCCAAAAAACAATCCCGAATGTTATATAAATCGCAAAGGTCACCATTCCATCCAACTTCAGGTGTGTTTATTGTTTTACTTCAAATTTTATTTCGTAGTCCGTTTTTATTTCAAGACTGTCTTAATATCTAAGGATACGTTCTCAGTGAGCGCGTCACGCGTCGCGACACGCATTGTGAGTTTAAGCAATCAAAACCTCCCCACATAATTACATCAATTGCGAACGAGGGGACAAAAATGGGAAGTTTTGAGTTTACATATGTTTATATTTTTCTTCTTATTTAGGCTATTTGTGACCATAAATGCCAATTTATTCATTGTTATGCTGGACATGTTGGATCTGTCCACGATCAACGGGTATTTCGTCAATCAGAAGTTCAACATTATTTGGGAGATGTTACGAAATTCCCACAAGATAGCCATTTGGTTGGTGACTCGGCTTATAAATTACATGATTTATTGGTACCATACCGTGACAATGGCCATTTAACAGAACGACAGCGAAATTATAACTTCTGCCATTTTTCAGCAAGAATTGTCATTGAGAGAGCGTTTGGCCTTTTAAAAGAAAGATTTCGTTGCCTTTTAACTACACTTGCCATAGATCGAACAGATTTAATTCCTATGCATATTCTTTATTGTTGCGTATTACATAACATTTGTTTAATGAGAGGTGATGAACTTAATTTTGAAACAAATGACGTAGAACTTACTGATATAATAGCAGACAATGTTGAAAATGTTTCTGCCGTTTCTAATGCGGGTGTTGCTAAAAGAGATTTGATATGTGAAAGATTAAGAATGAGACATGTGTGACTGATTAAGGTGTGCGTGTGTGTTTTGATAATCATTTAACCCAATCTTGTACATTATTTTTACTATTTCCTTTTATTATAAAAACATAAAAAAAATATCTTTACATGTAGTAAATAAATGTCTTTTTTAAATAAATGCTTTTTAACTCTTATATATACTTATGTATATATATATATACTTCTTTATAACTTGTTACATAAAAATACTTTTTCTTATACAAAAAATAAAATAAATGTAATAAAATAAAATAAATCAATTAATGTTTTATAATTTTTTTAAAATGTCGTCAAGTTTTTCTATCAATTTATCTTTCACTTCCATTCTTTCTCTGTCTCTTCGCTTTTTCTTCCTCAGCAATTTTTCGGCTTTCTATAATTGCTTGTGCAATGTCACTTGTTTTACGTTTACCTGTGAATATACATATTATTTAGATTTTATCGATAACACTATCTTTTACTAAAACTTCAATACAAATAGTAGCAAAAACTAATTCAATTTACAATTTGTAAATTATGTGCTGACTTACGAGATACTTTAATTTACATCTGAACTTTCATTGCCAGAAGTTTTAGAAAAGGTCGACAAGGAGCTGGTACTTGTTTCATCATTATCAGATTTTAAAGATACTTGTCCAGTAGAGGAAATTGTTGATAAAGGCCTTATTGACGGTTTTTTTCCTAGCAGATTGTCCATCAGCTAAACAATTTATAAAATTAATATTATAAACTATTAAATAAATTAAAATAAATAATCATAATGTATTACTTTATACATATTTTACGTCTTATATTAAATAATATTATTAAAGAACATAGTAAATATTTGTTATAGGCTAATAATTAAGTTATTTTCAAACCTCTGTAACTTGAAAAAAAATTATTGCTATTAAATCATAAATAAATTAATAAAGCATTTAAAAATGTAAAGTTTCAACTATACGCACCATCAAGCGTTTTTCAAAATTTCTTTATTCTTCTGTATTTTAGGAAAAAAGGAAAAAATTTGCTGATTTTTTTAGTGAGCGGACTTTGAAAATAACTTAATTTTTAGCAAAATATAAAATATTCTCTGTTTTTATAGTAGTGTATATTATATACTTACTTCAAAATATTTCCAAGATCTTTTGTCATTGCCCGATTTGTTATTATGGTCCTTTATAGATTTGTATGTCTTCTTCATTGTGTTAACTCTTGTTGTACATTGCTTTCCTGTAACCTTGTAATCCTTATTATTTAATTCTTGAGCAATTTGCTTTCATGCCTTTTTTTGGGTAATTTTTCCTGATTTCATTTCTTGCTCTCGTTGCCTATATTCTTCAATTAAGAGCAATATTCCTTCATGAGACCATCTAAAACCTATAAATAAAAATCTTGTCATATGATGTGCTAGATTCATAAAATATTAAGTCTGATGCAGCGTCTACAATGGCAGTAAGTTATAAGGTCGTAAGCAAATCGACTAATTACAGTTAAGTTTTCTTATTAAAGTTTAACTATAATTGGTTGATTTCCTTACGACCTTACAACTTACTGCCATTGTAGACGCTGCATTATGTTTCATGATACTAGAACTTGTTCAACCTCTCGATAGGAATAACGTAATAAAATTATAAATTTGTATAGAAACTGTAAATTGATTGGCTACACATTTTTTATTGAATTCTTGTAT
>NW_020219781.1:0-1226 GCF_003070985.1 Temnothorax curvispinosus | reverse complement strand
CCAGATCGCCCTCGTTTTCTCCTCGAAGAGGATCATTTCGCTTGCATCCGCCGAAGAATTTTTGTGACTTTTGCGTGACATCGGTGTACGGCAGTGTCGAGATCAAGATCGCCAAGGTTATCGCCAAGGTATTCGCCGCCGCTTAATCTAGATCCAAATCACCTACGTTACTCCGAGAACAGTGTCACCATGTCGATTTACGTTTCAGATCCAGATCGCCCTCGTTTTCTCCTCGAAGAGGATCACCTCGCTTGCGTTGGCTGAAGAATTTTTGTGACTTTTGCGTAACATTGGTGTACGGCAGTGTCGAGATCAAGATCGCCAAGGTTATCGCCAAGGTATTCGCCGCCGCTTAATCTAGATCCAAATCATCTACGTTACTCCGAGAACAGTGTGTCACCATGTCGATTTACGTTTCAGATCCAGATCGCCCTTAATCTTGTCTCCTCGAAGAGGATCACCTCGCTTGCGTTCGCCGAAGAATTGTTGTGACTTTTGCGTGACATCGGTGTACGGCAGAAAATGGATTCCGAAACAATACTACTAGCCATTTTCTGTTTTGTAAATAAATTTAAACGAAGTTACAGTAGTTTTCGTCGACAAGAATTGCGACGTAAAATATTGTTATTGTATGCACTGTACGTAATTGCGATAGACGAAGAATCTAAAAAAGAACGACAATATTGGGTGCGTCCTATATTTACCGTACAACGGCGATTATTACAAGGAGCGAGTGATAATCGCGTAATTGAAATGGAGACTGCAGACAAACAAAAATTTGTCAATTATTTCCGAATGGATCCCATCTTATTTCAAGAACTACTCAAATTAGTCGGCCCATCGATTGTGAAACAATATGTTGTTCGAGAGCCAATTCCTCCTGAAACACGTCTGCAAATTACACTTCGATATTTAGCATCAGGAGACAGCATGGCATCGATCTCATATGCCTATCGAATTGGCCATAATACTGCATCAAAGATAATATCAGAGACCTGCGGGGCAATATGGAATGCTTTGAAGGAGACATATTTTACTGATGACAGTCCAGAGAATTGGCAGGAAATTGCCAACGAATTTCAGCGACTTTGGAACTATCCAAACTGTATAGGATGTATTGATGGAAAGCACGTTACATTGCAGGTACATAAAAAGATGTTTTTTTTATTATGAATTATGATACAAAAGCTGCAATATATGTAATTTGTCTTACAGGCTCCGGCAAA
>NW_020219780.1:0-1019 GCF_003070985.1 Temnothorax curvispinosus | reverse complement strand
TGATTTTTATGAAGAGGAGGGAATAGAAGACAGTATAATCTGCAAGAGGTCCATATATTAAGGAGGTTCTACAGGTACTCTCTAGTCAGTTGAGAGATGAAGAGAAAATCTTCAAATTCATCGATTCTAAGTATTCATAAAATATTTTCGTGAATTTTGATGACGTTAGAGCTTATATCATACCCATATTAGTCGAAGCGAGAAATAATTAAAAATATCGTGTAAGTGCTCCTTTGACTTTGGCGGCTTATAATGGAAGAAAATGTGGTAACGTCGCGAACTTGACAGTTCTGCTCATATGACCGTGGTTATTTCACAATTTCACATAATTCTAGAGCGAGTACTTCTCTGTAAGCGCTCGTAAACGTTAGGTGCTTAAGTTTGAGGTGCTGTACTGGCTGTACACTTTTCGCGCGGGTGCAGTCGCTGCGACATTGCCAAATCTCCCTTGTTATTCGAAGCACGCTACGTGAACTGTAATATGGCCTGTTTCAATAGCCAATATCACAAAATTTTACGCGATAACCCTTGTTTTTCTCGATATTTCTGAAAAGCTTAGATTAAGATCTATAAGAGCTCCGTTTTTTGAATCTCTGGTAGGTCGCCTTTATATAATTAATATCTCGTTTCCTGTCTCCAAGAGCCCCTCTGCCATATGTAGCTTATGTTAAAAACTGTGATTTCAAAATTCATTTTTGCACATTTTTACACGGTAACCGATGCTAAAATTTTTCGAGCACTTTTCTCGCATCTCAGTTTATACGTCCATAAAGTTTTTTCCAATTTTTAGATACATCCATTATCTGTAGAACCTCCTTAAACCATGCAACCATATTAAAATTTTTGTAATAACCGGAAGGCCGCGGATAAGTTTTATTTTTGAAAATTATACAAAAACAAGATATCTTTATTTAAAAACTTTTTTATATTATAACGTCAACATTTCTTAGCGAACCGGATAAAACGGGAGTTAGAAATTGGAGATCGTAGGTTGAGGAATTGAGAATATCTATTTTACA
>NW_020219779.1:0-3565 GCF_003070985.1 Temnothorax curvispinosus | reverse complement strand
CCGTTTCGCTGCATGAAGCAACCCTTGAAGGATATTAATCTCACATCAATCTCGCCCTCCTCCAGCTGAAACGGGTTCATTGTTCATTAAAATGCAGTCCACACGAGTGAAACTGTATACCGGATATGTACTAAATGTATATAGCATGTAAAGCGACCAATAGTAACCAAACGCAATTAACGGAATTGGTATTCCGCGCATATACCTGTACCTGATCGAATAAGTAGATCTCCTTGTAACAGGACGGCGACACGCATTCCCGGATGCATCGTGTTTTGGCGACGCCGTCGCTCCTATGCGATAGCATCTTGCAAGCACCGCTCTCCTCGCAATCCTGCTCGAATTGTCTGAAGAGGGCCTCCTACGACAGAATTTACCGATTATTCTAAATTACAATATTGGCTTAATTTATCTTCTAATTGTTATAAATGTTTAAATGCAAAAAGGTTTTAATATATAGCAATATCGAATATGAATCGCTTTCGAATTTTCCATCTTTCATATTTCGCTGAAATAATAAATCGCGTGCGTTAATTTAGCATAAAACGTTGGAAATGGATTTTACGATTATAAATTCGGAAATGCGAACATTTATTAATATTTTTTTTTGTACACGAGAAAATTATTCCGTCAATTTATGCGGTATTGATAAAATGACGCTTTGCATTCCGCGCCGCGGCGGGATAAAGCGGAATGCAACAATTGATTTGTGCATGTCGAAAGATTAACCCCAATTAGAGCCAATGCGACTTCCAGCGCGTCCATGTATGCGCTTTTACTATCCTTCGCGAACAACTCCGCGCACATAAAAGCATTACTGCGAGAGATCTTTGAAGGAGAATATTTTTGCCGAGCGTAATACAGTAAGACACACGTAACGTTCTTTTATTTTACTTTTTGGAAAATACAACCGTAAGATGTTTTTGGTAGTAAACTGCGTATTTCAGATGCTAATAATAGATTGCCCGTAAAATTAAATTCGTCAAAAAGTTTCTCAGATAAAATTTTCCATCGTTTTTTCCCCTAAAAGTATATCGCGAGCGAATTATTTTCAACTATACAGAACTATATACATTTCCGACAGATCTTTTTACGATACGCAGCACGCGTATTTTTTTTAGTCTTTTTGCAAAGCGATTTTAAATGTAATTTTTGTAATCTACCCTCCGCTTGTCAAGCTTGGCAAAAGAGAATTCTTTGGTAGCTATATCGAATCGCGACGATGAGCTTGCGTCGTTGTTCCAAATGCAATTTCGCACGTATAGTTACATTCAAGTGCATTCGTATATATACTTTGACCTTTAGCCAAATTTCTCTTTAATTAATGTCAAATCGATCGTTCACTAAATTGCTACCTTGTTCCGATTTTACTTCCTTGGTCGTAAACACTCGTAAATGATAGTTATCGGAGTGTTTGTCACACTTTTGAATTTATACATCTCTTTTTCAGACACGGTGATACAATAGCTTTTTATAATAATTTGAATTCTTCCAATATAATTATTAATTTTTTTATTTGCGCAGATTAAATTGAAGGTGTTTTATGACTAATTAGTGATCCACGTGCAGAGACGGGTGCAGAGAAGATAGCTCTTACTGTTTGGCTCAAAAATTGGTGCACCAATCCGGCTTAGCGTTATGCTACCGTTCCTAGCATCGTAAAACTGCCACCCTTAAATGTGGGTTGTGGGTTGCTCCCCATAACCTGTATCAGCGTTCAGCACGTACCACTCGTGAAAGAGGACTTTGATGAACCGTATGGACGACTTACGTTCTTGGTGGTCTCCTTGTACGGGTATTCCGGGAATGTGAAGGTCTTGGCGAGGGATCCTGGCCCATCCTGGAGGTGGCCGACGACGAGGATCAGGCTGAGCGCGAATACCACCCCCGCCGCCATGTTGAGCGGAGTCAGTGACCGATCAATAGACGGGGATGGCGCTTCGGTTTCTCTATCGAGTTTCCCGGTGGAAAATAGGAAAGTTTTAGGTCTAATCGCGTAAGGGGTTGACTATTGATTTGTGCCGAATACTTCATTAAGCACTTCTCAAAATGCGACGTGTCGGATAATCGGACGCAAGTTAGTTTAGGACCAAGTCTCATCCCTTTTCTCCGCGCGCATTGTTACATTTAACTTTTTATTTTCTTTTTTAATTAATTTTCTGAAACTCGTTATCGGATCTTATTATCCTGTCCGCTACGTCGATCCATGAAATTCCGTGCTGTCTTCTTCTACTGCAATCAAATATTTTAACACGTTGCCACCCGATTAATCGAATTTCACGGTTTTATCCTGCATTTTATCTTCTCACATAAATTCTTGTTATATCCGTATTTTATCTTTGTCTTTGCTGTTTTATGTCTCTTGCAATATTATTCACATCTTACCTTTTGCGCGTATATATTTATTTTTATTATTATCTTCTTTTCTTTTGTAATAACTGAGCACAACCGTCTTGTTAAGACCAAAGTTATACATGCAATAAAGTTATTGCACGTGTGCAATAAAGATATTTATTATTACGTATAATATATTTATCCTACATCATGAAACTTTTCTGTTAAATAATAAGATTAAATGTAAAATTAGTATTCTTGTTAAATTATAAAATGTAATTTAAGTTTGATTAATATGTATCATTTTTTTTTACAAATATCTAGCAATAGCTTCTTCAGCAACAACTAATATTTATATTTTAACAAGCACCAAAACGTTAAATTTTTATTTTTGTAAGATGCGTATCCAATAAAATTTAATGGCGACTCTCGCGTGAACTTATTCCGACGACGCCGATTTGCGATTCGCGCAGTGACACGCGTGAATTTACCGATAACTCTATATAGCAGCGCAGCTGCGATATTTGCATAAAACGTATCGAGGCGTATGCACCAGAGCGCAGTAGCATTTATCGTTTCGATGTGTATGCGAACGTTGGACGAGACGGCGAACGTTTTTGCCGAGTTAGGCGTTGTGCACCACCAATCCCAAATTCCGCGCGCAGCTTTCGTGCCATTAATTCGAGATTTCGGCGGCGATTAGCAACAGTTTCGGCTCGCCCGATATGTTCCTCTTGTCCCTCGCGTGATTACAACATTCTGCCAGTTCCACTGATAGCCCGACGCGAAGAAGTGTCGCGGTCAGGAACGAATAATTTTCCTTAATTTGTCCTTTGGTTTAGATTCAATCAAGTTTATTAATAATTATCCAGTTTTTTTATAATTCTGTTTATGCTATTGTAATTGATTCATCCAAATTGCTTTCTCGACAATCCCATTGAATTTTACAGCATGACGCAACTAAATCGCTTAAAAGAGAATAATTTCGTAAAAGCATTCTGTTTGAAAAGCTTCTGAAAAATATTTTACTCGTTAAAATCTCTAATAGATTTTCCAAAAGATTACTGTGTTGAAGAATAAGCGATTGTAATATATATAATTGTGGCTAAAATCGAGATTTTTGAAGAAGACAGATGGTTTATTCCTGGGCAATCTTCTAAAATTGCATTACCAGCAACATAGAATTAGTGAAATGGATTTCATTATACGCGAAATATTTCGGTGAGATAAT
>NW_020219778.1:0-1554 GCF_003070985.1 Temnothorax curvispinosus | reverse complement strand
CAAAATAAGTATAAACAATAGCGGAAAACATCTCAGCATGAAATTCAAACAATACGTCAGTACCAAATTTAAACGAGCAGCAAATCCTTTTCTGATACCTTACGCTTATAACTATAGCTACATGCTGAGGTTTTCCGCTATTGTTTATACTTATTTTGCAAGCAACAAATTTGGAACTTGAATATATCGAGAGCAACAAGATCAGACAATATGCCAGTAGCAAATTTAAACGAGCAACAAATTCTTTTCTGATACTTTACTCTTAATTGTAACTAGCTGCGGTTTTCCGCTATTGTTTATACTTATTTTGCAAGCAAAAAATTCGGAACTTGAATACTACCTTGATTAAAAAGTTCCCGGAATTTATTTAGAAAATGCAAAATACAAGTTTATTCATCAATATTAATATTGTCTCCTTCAAAGTACTCCCCATCGACTGCAACGCGCTTATGCCAGCGCTTGATCCAATCCTCGAAACATTTTTTATACTCGGTGTTCGGTATGGCCATCAGGCCGTCTTCGATTTTTTCATTATCTCCTCAAGGCATTGTGCTACGGTGCGTTAATGCCATCATTATCCGCAACTTTTTGACCAAGAACGGAACGAATACCATCCAACAGCCATCGAATTCACCTGATTTGGCTCCCTGCGACTTCTTTCTGTTCAATCGAATCAAAAAACCACTACGGGAAACGCGTTTTAGCAGCCGAGAGGAGTTAATGAAAAAATCGAAGACGGCTCTGATGGCCATACCAAACACCGAGTATAAAAAATGTTTCGAGGATTGGATCAAGCGCTGGCATAAGTGCGTTGCAGTCGATGGGAAGTACTTTGAAAGGGACAATATTAATATTGATGAATAAACTTGTATTTTGCATTTTCTAAATAAATTCCTGAAACTTTTTGATCAAGGTAGTATATCGAGAGCAACAAATTCAGACAATACGCCAGTAGCAAATTTTAAACGAGCAACAAATTCTTTTCTGATACTTTCTACTCTTATGACTATCCGCACGCTGAGGTTTTCCGCTGTTATTTACACTTGTGTTGCGAACAACAAATTAGCAACAAATAAAATCAAAGCCAACTTTGAATTAAACGCCGTCACAGGCCACATAATTACAATAATTGTTACCGATTACAATAAATCCTGATCTGAGTTGCAGCTGACGGAGGTGCTAATTTCGTGCATTTTCTGTATATTTTAAAAGGTTCTTGGCGCAACACCGATCTCTACTTCCATTTAATATCGGACATGACAATTTCCGACGTTGAGCATGGCTGATACCAGGATCATACAGAGGAGACTGCCCCTTTTAAAATATACAGAAAATGCACGAAATTAGCATCTCCGTCAGCTGTAACTCAGATCAGGATTTATTGTAATCGGTAACAATTATTGTAATTATGTAGCCTGTAACGGCGTTTAATTCGAAGTTGGCTTTGATCTTATTTCTTTTGCGTGTCGTAATCGTTCCATCGGCGATGACTATAATTTTCAGTGTTGATAATGTGAACTCTAACAGTTATAATTATTTTTATTTATATTACTT
>NW_020219777.1:0-4199 GCF_003070985.1 Temnothorax curvispinosus | reverse complement strand
GTGCGAACATAGAGGCGCTTCAAGGCGCTAGAGCGCCATATTCAACACTCCCACTCGCTGAAATGTTCGCTATGTATACTCCAAGTAGCTTCCGATTAGCCTCAAAAAGATTCCTCGTTTGTGGCTTCGTAAATATGTCTGCGAGTTGTCCACTGCTGCTTACATGCTTGATCTCGATTATTCCGCTCTTGACCAACTCACGGGTATAATGGAATTTTACGTCGATGTGTTTAGTTCTGCGATGAAGTATTGGATTTGCAATGAGCTTTTCGGCTGCTGCATTGTCGCAAAATAACGTAGTTGGTTTATCTTGATTGCATCCGATCTCCTTTAGTAGTCTTCTAACCCATACAATCTCCTTTCCTGCGTCATGTACTGCTACGTATTCCGCATCGGTTGTTGATGTCGCGACGACTCCTTGTTTGCGTGAGAACCAAGTGACTGGTCCACCATTGAGTAAGAGCACAACACCACTCATACTTCTTCGCGTGTCGACACAATTCGCCCAATCTGCATCCGAATATGCGATCAGCTCATTCGACTTGTCGCATCCATACGTGATTCCGAAGTCCGTTGTACCTGCTAGATACCTCAAGGCACGCTTGCCAGCGTTCCAGTGCTTATCTGTTGGCGATTGAAGAAATTTTGAGAGAGTCGCCACTATATATGCCAGGTCTGGTCGTGTCACAACTGCTAAATACATTAACGACCCAACAAGTTGTCTATATGGCACATTTCTGGAATCTTCATTGATGTTTGTCTTCAATGTAGTGCCTGCATCTGCCGGAGTAGCTATCGGATTACAATTTGTCATTCCAAACTTCTCGAGTATAGCTTTTGCATATGCTGTTTGTACCAACCGTATGGTTTTCTCTTCTCGATTACGTATAATTTCAACGCCAAGATAAAATGTCGCATCCGAGCTTGTTATCTCGAATCGTTGTTGCATCGCTTTCAATAACTTGATGATTTTCCTTTTTGATTTGCCAAATACGAGACCATCATCAACATATAATGCGACCATTAGTTCGCCGTCCTCTGAAATGTATACGCACGGATCTGCATCTGTCGGTTCAAGACCAAATTCTGTCATGAAGTCGTCAAACTCTTCATGCCATTGGCGTGGCGCTTGTCGAAGACCGTAGAGACTCTTGTTTAGAAGACACACACGATTCGTACCATCGTTGAATCCTTCTGGTTGTTCCATATAAACCGTCTCTGTAAGTTTGCCATGTAAGAATGCGGTCTTGACATCTAGTTGGACTATTTCGAAATCCTTCGCTGCTGCCACTGCTAGTAACGTACGCACTGAATCAAATCGTGCTACTGGTAAAAACGTCTCTGAGAAATCAATACCTGGTTTCTGCGAGCACCCTTTTACGACAAGTCTCGCTTTATACCGATCAACACTTCCGTCTGGTTTGATTTTCAAACGAAAGATCCATTTATTACGAATTGGCTTACGATCCTTTGGTGCTTCGACGAGCGTCCAGGTTTTGTTACGTTTGAGCGAGTCAAGCTCTTCTGCCATTGCCAATTTCCATTTTTTCGCATCTGGAGATGTTTTCGCTTCTTCAAGTGTTGTAGGTAATTCAACATTTGCAATAAACGCACTTGCGCATAATTGTACGCTAGTCATTGATGTAACACATTGTGTTTTGCTTCGCGTTTGATTTGCAATGCTATCAGCTCTAACTTCGACCATACGCTTTTCACGTTTCTTGCGCGGTTTCTTGCTAGCCTCTTCTTCTTCTTCACTTGCCTCCTCTTCTTTTTCACTTGCCTCCTCTTCAGTATTAGCGTAATCATCTTCGGTTTTGATGTCTGTATCTGTCGTTTTTGAATCATTTTTGTCATCTGGTATGACAATTCTTGCCATTTGCTGTGTTCGAGGTTCGACTATAATGACATCTCTCCGAATTACGACACGTCGAGTACCTGGTTTCCAAAGACGATATGCTTTGTATGCATATCCAACAAGTAACATTTCTTCAGATTTTCGATCAAACTTTGATCTCTTCCCTTCATTTATCAGAACGTATGCTTTGCTACCATAAATACGCAAATGTCCAATATCTGGCTTGTATCCAGTAAACGCTTCTTGTGGAGTCTTGTTGTTTAATCGCTTCAACGGAATGCAATTACGAATCTTCGCTGCTGTCGTTACCGCTTCTGCCCATAGTCCACGTGGTAAGTCTGCACCTGTAAGCATCGCTCTAGCCATTTCGACTATCGTGCGATTCTGGCGTTCAACACGTCCATTCATCTGTGGAGCGCCTGGTGCTGAAAACTCTTGTACAATTGAGTGTTTTCTCATTAGTTTACGCATTTCAGCGCTTTGAAATTCAGGTGCATTGTCTGAACGTGTACGTCTTACCTCGTTACCGGTTGCCTTTACCTCAGCAATTACCTCCTGTATGGCTTCAAGTATTTGCGACTTAGCTGCCAGTGGTTTGACAAACAGAAAACCAGAATAGTCATCTACGAATACCGCCATTAATTTTGCACCACCATACGACTCAGTCGACATTGGTCCGCATATATCATAGTGTATCAGCTCACCTGGATTAGTGGCTCGAGTACTACTTTCATTAAATGGCTGTCTACAATGTTTTGCATAAACACATGCTTCGCAGAAACAATTATCACTCCCACTGGTTGAGCATTTCGCTAATTTCATACCTTCAACCGCTGAACTGCTTGCAAGTTGACGAACTGAACCATAGTTTACGTGGCCTAACCGTTCATGCCATACCTGAAGCGAAGCCTCTTGAACGCTAATATTAGCTGCACTGCCGACTTGAATAAAGTCCATCTCGTAAAGATTGTTTGGTAAACGATGTCCTGTTGCCAGTCGTCGACCATCCTTCGACATCTCGATCACATCTTCACCAAACTTCACGTTGACTTGCATCTTCGTTGCTGCACCAAGTGAAAGCAAATTACGACCAAGTTTCGGCACGTATAATACATTTGTTAGCGTAACATCGCCTCCTGATAACGATTTAACATCAACCATTCCTTTGCCTTTAGCATAAATGACTTCATTGTTGCCTACTGTGATTGGATATGAGCCGTCGTTGATCTCTTCAAATGATGTGAATATATCTCTTCGGTACGTCATATGATTCGAGGCACCACTGTCACCTATCCATGAGTCTTGACTGTTGATTGCTGTGTATGCCGACCGACATGCGAGCATTAGTGACTTGCTGTACGTTTGATTTGCTTCGGTCGATTTACCTTGTGACTGCTCTTTTGCAATTCTGGCTTTGTATTTGCGACAATCTTTCCGAAAATGACCAGGCTTGTGACATTCAAAGCATTCAGCTTTGCTTCGTGGCTTCTTATCAACGTTCGGTTTTTTATCTTTACTTGACGTTTGTGATTTTGTGATAAGTGCATCACCGCTGTCTGATTTGCTGCAGGTTTCATCTCTTCGTGATTCAATCAGTACAAGCTGTTGACGGATGTCATCAAATTTTATCGTTTTGTCACCTGTTGCTTGTATGTAATACGTCTCACGGAATGTGTCGAATTTTGTAGGTAAATCATTGATTAACTTCGCTACCAATGTCGCGTCACTGATCTTCTCGCCGATGGCTTCAAGTTGTTGCACGATGACTGCTAACTCGGAACAGTAACTCTGGACGGACTGTCCTTCTTTGAATTTCATGGCGTGCAATGCCTGATTCAGCAGATATTTATTTGCTTCAGTCTTCGTCTCGTAAAGTGATTTTATTTTTATAAACATCGCTTTCGAGGTGTTGCATTCTCGTATTGCCGAATGATCATCATCACTTAAGCCGCCTGACAGAATACGCATTGCCTTTGCATCCTTCTTTTGCCATTCTTTTATTTCTTCCGGTCTTCCGTCCGTCGGATATACCTCGCTGCCATGCACGACCTCGTAGACGCCGACGCTCTTGAGACAAGCAGTAACCTCAAACTTCCAGCGTTGATACGATGCTTTCGTCAAGACGGGAACACGCAGATCTTCGTGAGTCGACATTTTGATTGTGATCTGCTTTCAACGGATTATCAAGAATGTGCAAGATAGGCTCGACTTACTTTTACGAACGAGACTCGAATCTAACCTCTCTCGTAAATAACGCACAAGTACTCTCTGCGGGCTGTCCTGGGCCGATAACCTGTTGCGCAGGGTTATGTAATGACTTACGCCCGGTATTGTGGTTAAG
>NW_020219776.1:0-1918 GCF_003070985.1 Temnothorax curvispinosus | reverse complement strand
AAATTTATAATTAGCATTCTACATTCACACTTTAAAACTATGAGAAAATAATGTTCTAATTTCTAATTTGAACACTTTAAAACTATGAAGAAGCAATGTGCAAGTTTCAACTTACACACTTTATTTATTATAATTTATTTATTTTATTATTATTTGTTATACTATTATATCAAATATTTT
This sequence comes from Temnothorax curvispinosus, assembly GCF_003070985.1. NCBI lineage: Eukaryota > Metazoa > Arthropoda > Insecta > Hymenoptera > Formicidae > Temnothorax > Temnothorax curvispinosus. Next base: position 1,738 of record NW_020219776.1, on the reverse strand, counting down.
TTCTAAAATTATTTAAATAATCTCATCCGTCTTCCTATACTATAATTTTTAAACATTAATTACTTTTATTTTTATTTTTATATTTATATTAAAATTATACATACATAATTTTAATATAAATATTATTACCGACTTAATATAAATCGGTAACGAAAAATTATACACTTTATAGCACTCCCCGGAAAATTCTACCCCTGTTTTATATATAATTCTTTAAGATTCGGTCAATTATTTCCCGAGAAATTAAAGAAATTAGAAAAATCGGTTTCCAGAAAATCGATAACGAAAAACTATACACATGGCACTCCCAGAAAAATTCTACCCCTATTTCATATAGGTATACCATTTTAAATTATATACTTTATAACACTCCCCGAGAAATTCTCGACCAATTATTTCCCCAAAAATTGAAAAATTACGGATACTGTCGCAATTTCACCATTGCACGACAGGGACTCGTCCCTCGGATACAATACGGATATATAACGGAAATGTAGTTTAAACAGTATTTTATCTCTTGTAATTAACACTCCAATATTTTTTAGATTTGGCATAATTTGGCAGCTATGTCCAACTAATTAATACTGTGAGTTATACACGCTTGAAAAGGACCAAATTCTGCGATCGAAACGTAGCGTCTCTTGAATAATAAAATTGCCAGTTTGGTCGAACATAACTCCTGTGCTTACGGATACTGGTTCTAAAAAAGATCGGTAACAATTTATAGTACTCTCCGGGAAATTCTACCCCTGTTTTATGTACAATTCTTTAAGATTCGATCAATTATTTCCTGAAAAATTGGAAAAATTTCTGATACCAGTTTCCAAAAAGATCGGTAACGAAAAATTATACACTTTATGGCACTTCTTGGAAAATTCTGCTCCTGTTTTATATACAATTCTTCAAAATTCAGTCAATTATTTCCCAAAAAATTGTAAAAATTTCGAATATTGGTTCCGAGAAAAAGATCGTTAACGCAATACTATACACTTTATAGCACTTCCCAGAAAATTCTACCCCTATTTTATATACTTTTAGCAAAAATTCGGTACAATAGTTTTTAAGTTGAAAACGTTTAAACATACACCCGTAAGAATTTTATATATAAGTATATATAGAGGAGACCGGGGCTAAACCGTCAGTTTTTTTTTGGTGCCGATTTTTAACAATAAAATAAATAATTTTAGTTAAATGTGGTATACTACTGTAAAGAGTGAACCTTTAGCTACAAAATTTACAAAGGAAATTTTTATCTATGTCGCTTTGTTTAACTGGTATAGAGCAAAAACGACAACAGTGGTAAAATTAAAATCTCAAAAATGCCGCGGTTTAACCGTCACCCCCCTCCCGCCCGGGGCTAATTCGTCACACTGCATAAAAGAGAAAAATATAAAAATTTATTTAAAATTTGACGGCGTTTCATTTTTTTGAATTCAAATTTGTTTTTTTTTATTAGAACCCCCTATTTTTATTGCATATTCATGTAGTTTACCTAAAGAGCTTTTCAAAACACTATATTTAAGTATTTTTTGAAGTACTTTTCGAGTTACAAGGCTTGAAAGTTACAATCCCGCCGGCATTAACATCACCCAAGGTATACCGGCCAATGAAGACAAGACCCAACATTGATTCGGCCAGTGAAAGCAAGACCCAAAATTGATGGCACTCCCCCTAAGTAAAAGAGCAACGCCCCTTAGTGCTCGTACAAATCGCAATTTTTAGCCCAAATATCTCGGAA
>NW_020219775.1:157-5790 GCF_003070985.1 Temnothorax curvispinosus | reverse complement strand
CACGCTCGAAAAAATGTCTTCAATATGTACATTGTGCATATATATATATATATATATATATATATATATATATATATATATATATATATATTTAAAAAAACAAGAACTTAAAAATTAATTGGTAAAAAGTTAGTTTAAAAAAAATAGACTTCCAACTGCTGCCTAAAATAAGTTAAATAATAATAAAAAAAAAAACAAAAAACTAAAAAAATTAAACGGTAAAGACATGTTTAAAAAGTTCAAAATAATAATAAATAAGAAACAGTTTTAAAAAGTTTAAAATAATAAAAAATAGAGAAAAGGTAAAATTTTCTAAAAATGTAATATACACTTATAAAAAAAAAACTTTATTTTTACGCTATAATTAATTGCACATTTAAAAAGAACAGTCGGGAGACATCACGCTAAATCTAATATTTCTCAATCATATTTATTTAGAAATTTTAGAATATTAATACTAAATATACACGCGCGTACGCGTGCGTATATGTGTATGTGTATGTATATGTACGAATATACATAAAGTACAATATATGTGCCAAATAAGTATGAAATTTACCAAATAAATATAAAAAGAAACACACACACACAATCAATATAGAAGAAACTGCCATTTACGGTCCAAGCTAAATCTTGGTAGCCTAATAATATTTCTGTGTGTATTTATACACATATTTCCAACTTATTGTTAGTAAATTGCGCATTGATCTTTTGTCGGACTTAACTAGAATACAACTTCCGTTAAATTCCCCCCCTCCTTCTACTTAAATCGATATTAACTTAATTAACTTTGATACTAATAAGCAGTTTACTAATTGTAAGTTGGGAATATGTCGCAGCCTTTTTGCGAAATCAATCTTTTTGCAAAAACGCTAGCTTGTTTGCAAAACGGCGGCACACGTTTGCACACAGTTCATTGGCGCACAGTTTGTCAATTTTTTTTATTTAAAAGTACACATAGGCGGAGCCCTTTGCTCGCATAAAAAACGAACCTAACTCCAAGCCTAATTTCTAAAAATTTGAAATTAAAAATCAGCTTAATTGAGAAACAAACTAGCTTTCGCAAAAAGGCAGCAGTTTTTCAAACAGGCTAGCCTTATTGCAAAAAGGCTGATTTCGCAAAAAAGCTGCGGCATGTATAAATACACACAGAAATATTATTAGGCTACTCTGATCTAGCTTGGACCGTAAATGGCAGTTTTTTCTACATTGCTATTTATTTAATTCTATTTATTTAATTCTATTGCTTTTGTACCTAGTTTTAAACTTTAAAACTAGCATTATTTCCGTGCATTTTTGTCTTTAAAGAAATTTAATATTTAATAAGCAAAACAGTATTAATTAAAAATCAAATATTAGAGAGAGCATAAATAAGGGAAACACATTAGTCAAAGTAAAATTATTTGTACTTTTGTTTTGATTAATAGTGTAAAATTGAAATAATCGATATTAATATTTCAATGTATGTCTTCACTACTTTCTAAAGTATAGATGTTTATATTCGCGTCTTTTATTAAAATAAAAATAAAATTTATTTTACTTATAATATTTATTTTGCCAGTATTTATTCTGTATTTCTGCGTTTTATAATGATATCAAAACTCGAAAAATTTTGTTTATTAGTATCAATTTCTTTCAGGGGTTTTGTCTCCTATAACGGTTACTGTAAACCCTTTGACAAGAAAGGCGCCGGGTATATGCGTAGCGATACGGTTGCGGTAGTATATCTGCAAAAGGCATTAAAAAATGCAAGAAGAATATATGCGACCATCGTACACAGTAAAATGAATTGCGATGGTTTTAAAGAAAAAGGTATTACCTTTCCATCAGTCGAGAAGCAAAAAATATTGTTGAATAAATTTTACGAGGAATGTGAAATCATGCACTGTGAGTTATCTTACATGGAGGCTCATGCAACTGGTACTGTTGCCGGTGATCCAGTTGAAGTTATGTCTATTGACCAGACTTTATGCGCTAAAAGAAATACTCCTTTATTGATGGGTTCGGTAAATTTGAATCTTGGACATTCCGAACCTGCCAGTGGGCTTTGTCAAATCGCAAAGGTACATTTGTAATAAAATGATTTAACACTGACTTTGCTCAAAATATAATTATAGCAATTTATATTTCTTTATATTGTTATAACTATAATACATATGCATATATGTATTATATTACATTTTTATAAAATAATTAGCAGTATAATTACTATTTATACTGCTAAATAGAAATAAAAAGATGTGATTTTTTAAAGGTATTATTAGCGATGGAAATTGGCACAATATTGCCTACTATATATTTCAAGCGTCCGCGGAAAAAGTTAACTGCTATTATCGAAGGAAGAATAAAGATTGTCACTGAACCAACAGAATGGGAAGGTGGTTATATAGGTGTCAATTCTTTTGGATTTGGAGAGGCCAATAGCCACATATTATTAAAATCAAATCTTAAACAAAAAATCAACAATGGAGCTCCGAATGATGACTTACCTAGGCTTGTAGCTGTATCTGGTCGTACGGAAGAAGCAGTTAAAATAATTTTTGATTACGTAAGCGTAAGCAAATATTGTAACGGCTTACTTTATTTATTTCAGCAATGGCTTCTGATAACATTTACTTTTTTATTACCACGTAAATATAGTAAACTTAAAATAAATTTAAATATATATATTTATAAGAGGTCTAAAAAAAGAATTTTGCATACATAATAAAGTATACATTTTTTAAATTATTCCAAATTTGCGCAAAAAAGAAAAGTCAATGTGTTTTATTCAATATATTAAATAATAATATTAAATATTAAATAATTAAATAATAATAATATATTATTAGCAAGACATTCTTTGCAAAATTAAATAGTAATATTTTTTCTCTTTTATGTAAAATTATTTCAAGAAAGATAAGGTGAATATTATTAGATATGTAAAGGGGGGGTTCCTTGTATATAAAAAATTCAAATATATAATCTGGCCATAAGAAATAAGCGCGATGTTTTTACTTTTTACGCTCAAATTTATTATATAGATCTATCACAAAGTACAATCAATAAAATTACGTACGTCTCAACCCTTTTTTTTGTCATCTTCAACGCATTATCCTAACATTAAAGTAAGCTACAGTCATTATAAATAGACGAAACCCGATTAAACCGCATACATCAAGTCAAATTGATATCATTAATTCTCACAATAACCGTTTGGGCAGATACACACTCCGAAATACTCCCTCTCGTGTGTCTTACTTCTAGTTAGAGATCCAAGAAATTCGAGATAGCAACTTACAATAATGGATGTCGTTTAGTTATAAGCAATTAGCAATTCTAATCACATTATGCACAAAATTATAATAAGCAGCGAATTAAAATGTATCTGGGAAACCTTCAGAACAGTAACACATCTATTCTAGCAATGTTAACGCGATTTATAAGGGGGAGGGGGGGTAAGATAAAACACAAACAATAGTGTGGATTGAAAGTTTCGAAAGACTCTCAATAACATTTATATATGTTCAGATAAATTTTCTGTATCTACAAATTCGAGCCATTTCTTTGTCTTCTAATATCAATTATTTCAGAAATTAAACGTTTGTTTAAAAACGGTTCTTTATCTAAAATCTCCACTTTATTCCAATTAAAGTCATGATTGCATTCCAATCTGTGATTTGTTGAAACAGAATGACCATTAGTGTTTTTTCTAATATGAGATTTATGGTCTTTAACTCTCGTTTGTAATTGTCTACTCGTCTGGCCAACATAAGATGCCTCATATTCATTACAACTAATTTTATATACAATCTTACTGCACAAAGAATTAGGAAGAACACCTTTGTGTACTTTGATAAAGCTACCCAATTTATTGAGACTGACATATAAGAGCTTAACTTTCAAATCTTTAGTTATGTTCTTATATTTTTCAGTTATTGTAGGAACAAAAGATATTGTAAAAACGCAGTAATATTATTTTTTTGCTTTTTATTTATCTCAAGATGCAAATTAACAAAAAGAAATTTAAGCTGTTCATGCATGACCTTAAAAATAAGCACTAACGGATAACAGTTATTTAATAAAATTTGAATCATTAATTCAAAATTTTTTTTTTTCTTGAAATTTAGGATGTGACGACCAAAAGACTCTATCTATTAAACTAATGACCGCACCTTTTTTCGGGCAAAAGGAGTGTTGAGACAAGAAATTTAAATATCTTCCAGATAACGTTGGTTTGTGAAACCAATCGAATAGTAAATGGTTCCTGTACGTATCACAGTAATCTCCTAAAAATTTAACTTGTCATCCACGTTGACCTCCATAACGAATCTAGGATGAAATAAATTGAAAACTTCTAAAGTATGAGTACATCTGGTGGAAAACACTGTCATTGCAATATCATCAACATATCTTGTATAGAATGCCGGAGTGAAAACATTACTTTACATTATACATTTCATCTGAGAGTATTTGCTCCGAATGTTTTATACAGATATTTTCGAAGTTCTAACGATCCATAATGTCAAAGGACATAACACTCTATTTCAAATTTTTTGGCTCTCTAACTATAGAAATAAAACACACGAGGATACTTGGGAGTACTTCGGAGTATGCATCTAACCAAACGGTTACTGTGAGAATTAATGATATCAATTTGACTTGATGTATGCGGTTTAATCAGGTTTCGTAAATTTATAATGACTGCAGCTTACTTTAATGTTAGGATAATGCGCTGAAGATGACCCAAAAAAATGGTCGAAACGTACGTAATTTTATTGACTATACTTTCTGGTAGACCTATATATAATAAATTTAATCGTAAAAACATCGCGCTTGTCTCTTATTGCCAGATTATATATTTGAATGAATATTATTGTTACTGAATGCAGGTGCGGAGTCGATCAATAGATGCAGAATTTATATCTCTTCTACATCATATTTATAATGATAATATAGAAAGGTCACCTTTATAGAGGGTACATGATAACTGGATCTAAAATATTTCATAATACAATTAATAAAATAGAACATGCTCCATATATCAGAAGACCGATTTGTTTTATATTTTCTGGACTAGGATCTCAATGCTTTAGAATGAGTAAGGAAATATATTATTATAAAATACTTTAACTGTAAGTAAGCAACATTCAACAATTCTTAAGAATATACGTAAAATATAAAAATATCAATAATCTTTTGTAATTATTCAGAAAAGCAGTATGATCATGATTTCAACATGTTTTTAACATGTTTTTGAACTTAAAATATTGCATAAAATTTTATTCATTGCCTTCTATTTATTAAAAATTTAATTTATATGGAGGAGGGTCCCTAAGGCCTGTTTTCGGCACCCCTTCAAAATTGGGCCAAAATAGCTGGAATCACTTCCTTATACCCTTGGAAGTAATATTTAGTCAATTCCAGCCTAAACGGAAGTATTTAGAGTGTATACTTCAAGTATACATGGTGCATCAGCGCGCCCGTATCAAGCATTTTTTGGAAAACTAAGCGTTATTGAGAAAAATGTTTCAGATAAAAGTTGTATGGTTTCAAGGGGGACATAAGATGGTGTCATTGGTTTGACCTTGGATAGTCATTTCATCAGACTCACCTTAACCAAGCACCCCAAAAGGTGAGAGGCAAGGGGACTC
>NW_020219775.1:0-147 GCF_003070985.1 Temnothorax curvispinosus | reverse complement strand
CTTAACCAAGCACCCCAAAAGGTGAGAGGCAAGGGGACTCACCTTAATCAAGCACCCCAAACGGTGAGAGGCAAGGGGACTCACCTTAATCAAGCACCCTAAAAGGTGAGAGGCAAGGGGACTCACCTTAACAAGCACCCCAAAAGG
>NW_020219774.1:849-1767 GCF_003070985.1 Temnothorax curvispinosus | reverse complement strand
ATTTCCCGAAAAATTGGAAAAATTTCTGATACCGGTTTCCAAAAAATCGTAATAAAAAAATTATTCTTGAAAATTATTCATAAAAAAAATTGTGTCTGTGAAGTTGGCATATCATTTTCCAGCAGATCAAAAATAAAAGGCAGTTCTTGTCGCATGCAGTCGAGTTCTATAGTTCCTGATACTTTTTAGTAATAGTTCTGGTGATTTTACCCAAAAAACAGTCGATCGAAGAAATGATCTGCTAACTTCCCGTAGCAGATCATTTTCTAGCAAATCAAAAATAAAAAAGAGTTCTTGTCGCATGCAGTCGAGTTCTATAGTTCCTGATACTTTTTAATAATAGTTCTGTTGATTTTGTCAAAAAAAGTCCATTGAAAAAATAATCTGCTAATTTTTCAAAATCTCGGAGTTCCGGTTTATTTAAAATATTTTTCGAATAGTTCTGAGCATACTGAAGCATTTTCTAAAAAGTTCTCGACATTAGCAATGTTGTTTAAAAAATTAATAGCGCCCAAAAACCGAATACTTAGAGAGAATAGTGTGATATGCTGTACGAAATGTCGCAGTTCCGGTTTATCTAAAATATTTCTCGAATAGTTCTGAACATACTAAAGCATTTTCCAAAGAGTTCCCGACCCTGGCAATGTCGTATGATTGTTTAAAAAATTAATACCGCTCGAAAACCAAGTATTTAGAGAGAATGGGATGATATGCTGTACGAAATGTCGCAGTTCCGGTTTATCTAAAATATTTGTCGAACAGTTCTGAACATACTAAAGCATTTTCCAAAGAGTTCCCGACCCTGGCAATGTCGTATGATTGTTTAAAAAATTAATACCGCTCGAAAACCGAGTATTTAGAGAGAATAGGGTAATATGCTGTACGAAATGTCGCAGTTCCGGTTTATCTAAAATATTT
>NW_020219774.1:0-749 GCF_003070985.1 Temnothorax curvispinosus | reverse complement strand
ATAGTTCTGAACATACTAAAGCATTTTCTAAAAAGTTCCCGACCCTGGCAATGTCGTATGATTGTTTAAAAAATTAATACCGCTTGAAAACAATTATTGCCAGGGTCGGGAACTTTTTAGAAAATGCTTTAGTATGTTCAGAACTATTCAAAAAATATTTTAGATAAACCGGAACTGCGACATTTTGTACAGCATATCACACTATTCTCTCTAAGTACTCGGTTTTTGGGCGGTATTAATTTTTTAAACAATCGTACAACATTGCTAATGTCGGGAACTCTTTAGAAAATGCTTTAGTATGTTCAGAACTATTCGGGAAATATTTTAGATAAACCGGAACTGCGACATTTCGTACAGCATATCATCCCATTCTCTCTAAATACTCGGTTTTCGAGCGGTATTAATTTTTTAAACAATTATACGACATTGCCAGGGTCGGGAACTCTGTGGAAAATGCTTTAGTATGTTCAGAACTATTCGAGAAATATTTTAGATAAACCGGAACTGCGACATTTCGTACAGCATATCACACTATTCTCTCTAAGTATTCGGTTTTTGGGCGCTATTAATTTTTTAAACAACATTGCTAATGTCGAGAACTTTTTAGAAAATGCTTCAGTATGCTCAGAACTATTCGAAAAATATTTTAAATAAACCGGAACTCCGAGATTTTGGAAAATTAGCAGATAATTTTTTCAATGGACTTTTTTTGGCAAAATCAACAGAACTATTATTAAAAAGTATCAGGA
>NW_020219773.1:0-1068 GCF_003070985.1 Temnothorax curvispinosus | reverse complement strand
AAGCACATTCGAGCCAAGCATCAGAATAGCTATGTCTATGTCATCGATATTGAGCGGAATGTTATTTGCTAGGATACAAAGAAAGGTGTTATTTCTTAAGTTAACGGTTTTGGTAACAATGCAATTAAAGTATGTTTTTTTACAACTTTAAAATACAATCTTAGTATACTTGCCATATTTTATGTTCAAATTTGTATTATATTTGCTGTATTTAAAACAAACGAAAGTTATTATTGTAATTTTTTCATAATTATAAAAATTGCAAATGCTATTCAACTATAAAATTGATTTTTCTCTCTAAAAATTATAGCTCTGACCTTTGTAAATAAATCTTTATAGACAACAGCGTATATTCTTGTACACATTGGAATATATATATCAGAAGTTTCTATCTTTTAAAACTACACCTATATATTTGAAAAATTAAGATTTAGTACTTTTGTTATAGACATCAAATAATTGAAAATTGTTACTATTGAAAAATGACAAGAATTTAAAAATAGTATGAACTTCGTGTGACACATGTATAACTGTATGGAACGTTTTTAGTTTAAATAAAATGGAGCACCTCACAGGAACGTTCTGAGCCCTTAAAAATTGCAATTGCAATTTTGAAAGTGAAAAAGAAAATCGGCATTGAAAAGCGGACCTTGTTTTAATTATATATTTCCTATTTTCTGTCCAAATAATTACGTGTTTTTTCATTTCAAAGTTTAAAAAATGATTAGCGGTATGAACTTTGCTCTTTCGCACGTGTCTCGACGAGAATCTCTGAAGCATTTCATTTGCGAACGAATTGTTATTTTCAGATAACAGAAAATCCACGATCTGTTTTCGCAAGAGGATCAAGAACACCAAGAAAATGAGGTGCGTCAAATTTTCGTGTCCTAATCCGAATTGCCAGAGCTCTTTTGGGTCGAAATACAACGTGCAGAAACATCTTCGCTACGAATGCGGCCAGAAGCCCAGGTTCAAGTGTCCCTACTGCCACTACATATGCAAGCGCAAGGCCGACATAAGAAAGCACATTCGAGCCAAGCATCAGAATAGCTATGTCTATGTCATCGA
>NW_020219772.1:2308-4245 GCF_003070985.1 Temnothorax curvispinosus | reverse complement strand
TAGAAAATTTACACGATTTAAATACCTAATAACGAATACAAATATAAATAATGAATATAAATTTCGGGAAATTTATTTTTCACCAAATTACCCGTACAGTCAAACCTTTATTCTGTGGGCGCTGTCATGTGTTTGCGTTTTCCAAAGTTCTTTGTGTACAAATTGTCGTCGTTTGTCTTATCGCGCGCAACGTCACACTACAATACTCTCTGATAAGCTTGTTGGCTGTACACTAGGAAAAATGTCTTGTTGTACGAACCAAAATTTTGTTGTAACAACACAAAAATTTGATTAAAATATGCCCAACAAAATTATTAGGTTGCTGTAAACAATAATCTTTGTTGATTGATTTTGTTATTGTTATAAGCATAATACTTTATCAAGATTGAAGAATCAGTATTGATTAATTATTCAGTTTCTATTGGGGGAGATGGTTTTCAGGCCGCGGCTCACAGAGCACAAAATTACATGTAGCGATAAAACCTTTTTTTTCTTCTTCAAAACATAAAGACAAAAAAAATGGTGAGAAACTCGCGAGGGGGGGAATCCTGCCACTTAAATATAAATAAGAAGGAAAAATTATCAATCGCTGTTTGTTGTTGTTGGGAATTAATAGTTGTTATTGAGTTTTCAATGCTAACGCAGTCTTTAAAATTTCGATTTGAGACACATCTTTATTACAATTTTAAATCAAGAATGTAAGAAAATTCTCCTTTGCTCCATATACTCTATATAAATTAATTTTTATTGAATTTAAAAAAAAATTTCCAAATTTTGATTTAATAAACAAAAATCTGATTCTTGTAAAATATATAAAAATTGTTTTCTCTTTAAACTAGATTAATCGCAGAACCTGGTCCAAATCCCGAGTAAATTACTCGAATGTTTCGATCCAAAAACGGACAAAATAACAAACTTTGGACAAAAGGTAACAATATACATTATTACATTTAAATTATGTATATATATACTATATGTAAAGTAATAGGTTGTCCAAAGTGAGCACGCCGCAAAGTGATTCTAAAGCCGTGATCTTAATCGCGATTTTTTTCCAGTTTTTTTTCTCAGCACTAATCTTTTACGTGGCTTTATAAAACGGCAAAAATCTTGTCCACAATTTTCAAGTACGAAAACAAAAAAAAAATTAATATTTTTCGTTATACGTGACGACCACCACATGTACGAATTTAATCACCATGACCTACATTGTTTTGCGTACTTGCAAATTTTAGATAAAAATTATGCCGTTTTATAAAGTTATGTAAAAGATTAGTGCTGAGAAAATAATGCAAGGTGAGCAGCAGCGTTTTAGATGTAAGGGTCGATGTCAATTCTTCCACATGTGAGAAAATATCGGTGATGCGTCGCGTAACGGGCGCAAGTTAAACTCTTTTTGTCGCACAAGCTCTTGTCTACATGAAATATACTAAATTGTTTGATTGGGAGGATAAGGCAGTTTTGTATTTTTGATTGCTATATAGCACATCAATTCTGGGGTAGCTTAGCAAGTCTTGTCGTCCAGTTTTCAAGCTTGTCAGTTAATGGAGCGTGCTCACTCCCAACAACCTACTCCATATAGTATATGCACATTACACATAATTTAAATATATAACGTTTATATACATACGTATATTATGATTTATGTTATATAAATTGTAAAAAAAAATTTATACCTCCAAATAACGAATCCAGCCAGGCGAACTGGCTTAATGACAAGTTGCATTTTCCTACACAGATGAGAGAAATGTAACGTTTTGTGATATTGAAATGTACAAGAATATAAATTTAATAATTTAATTCCAGATGTGTTACGGTTGTTAAGTACTTGAGAATATCTTTCGGATCCCACGAAAACCACGTGCTGGAGAAAATGTGCCATGCCTGTAAAAATTGCGCGGTTAATCATTAAAATTGTCTACTCTCACACATGAACCACA
>NW_020219772.1:0-2208 GCF_003070985.1 Temnothorax curvispinosus | reverse complement strand
ATATATGTGGAATATGCCATGTTGATTGGATAATACAAAAGTCTATGGAAACTCTCCCCTGAAGGGAAGGGAGATAACATATATGTAATTTTTCAAACAATTGCTTTTGTTAAAATTGACTGGTTTTTGTCAATTTAATCCTCCTTTATACTTTCTGGGATCTTGAGGAGACGATTTACGAATTTGTCGGTTAATCTCCAGTCAATATTACAATGTCGATGAATTTGTAATGATGGATTATGTAAAAAAAAAAAGAGACGCAAAGAATATTCCGCAAAGTACAAATCATACACGTATCGTTTTTCTCGTATCCCTTTTCAGTCATCTCCCAATAACTCGTTTGAGCGTTGAAAAATTTTTATCGTTATCATTCCGGTATCGAATGTACATTGGATACTGGCACAAAACTGTTGAACCATTTCGGCAATCTGACGACTTAAAGTTTGGAAAAGAGAAAAAAATCAACGGACGATGATGGAGTTGAATATGTAAATCAGTGATAGTTGATAAAATACATTATATTTGACATATATTACATATATTTCAGAATAATTTATAAAAATAAATAAAGAAATATTCCTACTCGAGAGTAGACTTGGAAATGTATCGAGATGATATCAAAATAATTACACTCTGATAAATGTATACAAACGTGACGAGCCACAAAACTTGTGTACATTTTTATTAATTACATGAAATTAAAAAGACGAGTTTTCTAATCTTGATTCTATCCAAATTATGTATAAATGATTATTTAAAAAAAAGGAGCTGTTTGATGTATAAAATATTAAGTGTGACACTTGTAGTGTCGCGTAAAATTAGTCTGTGGCTCTAATAAAGTATTACTGTTTGTCTATTTTAAAAAAAAATTATGAAACGTTGCGGTTATAGGGTCGAAAGACTCGATGTTTCGTGTTTTGCTGCACGGTTGATTGTCGTAATCTGGGAAGAAAAAAAAAATCAACAATAGATGAACAAATGTGGCCAACTTTACAACATGAGACAATAACGAGTAGATACGATACATTTTGATACGCGTTTCTTACCGTCGACATTTTTCAGCGGAACTCGGTCCCGGCGATTCCGCATCGTTTTCCCATTCCCACACGTAGGACAACGATGAGTCAGGTCTTATTGCACGTATTCTCGGACGGGGAGTGATGGGCTTTTCGTCGTTGTCTGACTTTTTTTCAAAATTGTCCGAGTTGCACGACGACGACGACAACGACGTTGATAACGACGACGACGACGATGATGATGATGATGACGATGACGACGACTCGTTTAAGCGGCAGTGCTGATGATCGGTGGGTCTCGGGCTATTGTAGCCTTCTTTAAAACTAGACACCTTAGAACTAGACAGACGAAATTCACGAAATTAATAATTTCAATAAATAGTAGTCATAGAAACGTAGTCAACTGTTCGATAGTAAATTAATATTTCGTGAATTTTGAGGACGTAATACGTGCATGTGCTCATTTAACAATTTAATAATTTGTATAATCTAAATTTTGATTATGCCCAGTAGAAAAAGTTGGGTGTGAAAGTACTGCACCAAATCAGATGACAGAAAATCTGTTACCTGTAACATTTGCGATGCAATCTTTAAATATTCCGATTCAACAAGTTCATTGAACAAGCACTTGAAAGCTATACATCTCATGAGTAACGAGAACAGCACGGGAAATCATGATGAACAACGAAATCATAGCGAGAATAGGTAAAAGTGCTAAAAAAATATATATATATATATATATATATATATATATATATAGTTACCGAATTTTACAACATTCTTATTTTTCTCGTCAGAGATGATTCATCAAACGATGAAGGAAATACACGAAATGTAGGGGATGTAGAAAATTTAATTCCTGAGGTGCCCATTGCTTGTTCGTCTTCACAAACGTCAAACACAAGTAAGTAAGTGTTCGAGAACGAGTTCGATCGTCTATTTGGTTTTCGTTTCGTCGCGCAAACGAAGCTTCGAGAAGCGTGCTTCTCGCGTGATCATCGCATGGCCCTATTCTTCGGTTGCCGTGATGGGCGGTCCTTTACTTGTTTTTCGTACAACCAGCGACGATCAGGCGAGCGCGTTACCGTTCGGAGCAACGCGACGCGTCGTCAGTCGGCGTATCGAAATCATCGGGCAAGCTCGTCGTCTCCGCGAATCCCGAAAAATTTGGTGATCGCGCGGTGTTTCTCCG
>NW_020219771.1:38534-67770 GCF_003070985.1 Temnothorax curvispinosus | reverse complement strand
AAAAAAACTGTAAATTATTAAGAAATTTTTAACATAAACAAATATTTAAAAGGCTATATTTCTGGAAGTATTCATCACAGAAAGTCAAATAAAAAATCATTTTAAAGATAATTTAATAAACTTCAAGAAACATGTGTATTTTTTTAAAAAAGATAACTTGAAAGTCCGCCATTTTGAGAAGTTTACCTAAAAACCGTTTCTTTTACGGATATCAAAAATATTATTAGTTGTATGCAAATCGGTCAAAAACCAAAATAATGAAAATTTAATAACCTTTCTACTTGATTTTAACAATTTTTTACGTAGGACTACCCATTTCCGACTTATATTGCGAGGAAATATTTATTCTCACAATTTCCAAAAGTCAAAATTTCATTTAAACCGTAATATTTCTAGAAATATTAGTCGCGCGGTATAACATAAATAATGCATTTTGTAGGTAATTTAATTATCTTTCACTTTCATTGTATGCATTTTTTACTTTCGGACAGCCAGAACTGAGATATTTTGAAAAAACACTCGAAGAAACAGCTTTCCTCATTTGCCCAATGCTTCAAAAAATTCTATCTTGGGAACTAATGGTCGTACGAAGTTCTACAAAAAACCAAATTGCGAGGAATTTTATCAGCTACATTTTCGCTCTGAATGTTCTTTCCCGTAAAACTAATAATTTCCGAGTTATTTGCAAAAAACCCATTTTTGTACTTTTTTTTTTCAAGATGGCGCAGCCGGCTCACGCTCTATGTATGGGGACTTTTAGTATGTTTAAAAGAACACTAAAATGAACCTGTATACCAATTTCCAGCTTGCCGGGAATTTTTTCATCCAAAAATCTTAATTTGACTGGGCTAAATAGTTTATGAGTAATCTTGCACAATAATTTGAAAAACATATGGTTTTGAGAAAAACGCTTTTAAAGTTTTAAGTTCTCGGAGCGCGCGCTTTACTTGCGTAACGCTCAGATATAAAATCGCCTATTTCAAGTTCGAATTTATATATTGGGAACTAGAAATATTATACTAATGATTTATGCAATAAAAATTTTTTTGATTTTTTTGCCCGTTTACATCACGGAGAAAATTTTATATTAAATATTACTATGGTGTCGCACTAGCTGCGGACCATCGAGGAATTATAAGTTAAAATACTATAATCATTGTTTTAAAAACTATAAACATAGTATAAACATAATATTTTAACTTATTATAATTCCTCGATAGTCCGCAGCTAGTGCGACACTATAGTAATATTTAATATAAAATTTTCTCCGTGAGATGAGGCTCCCTCCTTAATATTAATGCCCGTGACGTGTTCTGGATGTATAATGGTTGCGATAAATAGTATGATGATAAATAATGGAATGATAATAGGACGATTTGAAGCTCACGCGTGCACTCTGTCTCATTTCACGAAACACAGCAGCCATTATTTAATCGTATGATTTCCGTTTATTATTAGTTCGCAGGCTACTTTAGTAGAAGTAATCGCAGAAATACATAATTTGTCGTCGATAGATATTAACTAAATTGGTCCATGTGTATTACAGTCTTCTTTGTATAACATTACATATGCGTGACGCATACACATAAGAGATGATAATAGAAAAAAATTGCTTAATTTTGATATACTAATTTTAAAAATCTGATAAAAATTTTTATTGGAATTAAATCGCTTTATCACAGCAGAATAAAAATCTGTACTTTAAATATATCGTACATCTTGATATGTTAAACATTATTTTTTATTTTTACATTCGAGATTCTTCACAAAAAATGATAAAATATTGTATTTATAAATTATTAACCGTTGTATTGCCATATATCAAGATTGAGGTACAACGTGTGCGAATAATCTGTGTAGCCGTGAAGCAAATTTCTGGCACAAGAAGTATTTTCTTTTATCAGCATATTTCTCTTTCTCTCTCTCTCTTTCTGCTTTCAGATTTTGCAAAATATGTGCAGGAACGCAAAATATGTGTGTCAAAAATAAATGATATGGCTTTTAACGTTACACAGTTTCTGATGACAATTTTCTACCGAAGAAAGCTTTTGTGATTCTTATTGAATTAAAATATTCTTTTTTTGTATTTTTCAGGTCTCTTTTAGTTATTCCAAGGGACCTAGAGACGAATGGAATATCCTGAAAATTGATGGTTTTGATGCGAAGGATGATCCAAAGAGGTATAATACTGTCTTGAATTTTATTTTACTCTCATGTGTACTTTCAAAACTTTTCAACATGAAAATATTTTCAAGATGGTTTTTGATGTTGAATCATATCATACTGTTAATTTGCATCAGTACTGACAATTTATGTAAAAACATATAAATTTATATTAATTAATTTTTGCGACGGAAAGTTTTCTCTATTATAATTTTTTTTTTTTGAACTTGCGTGCTCTTTTATGATGCGATGTTACATCATAACATCAAAGCTTTTATTATGTCTAATTATTAACTTCGCGTAGAGTGCTCGCACAGAATACCGGTCGGATAAGGACTCTTCGGGAGAAATAACTAAATTAAAGTACTTTTGCGGTACTTCTGCAAGAAAATCTTATAATATCGCAAATTAACGCTGCCAATATCTATTTATTTTAAACTTTACTTTTCTCAGTTGGACAAGATTATATCATTATCAAGTGAGTTGTGCGACCGCGACAAATTTTTTAATTGAAATAGAAAGTACAGAGATTAAAAAAGATATTAAATATCATTAGTCTTAGTCTTTGCATATCTGCAATGTAGAATAATTTTGACGAAAAATGAAGAAAAATATTAATAAACACACATTGATATATATATAGCACATAGACCAAATTTCATTCTAAATTACTCTGTATCATTTGTGAATATCCTTCGAAATACGTGAAACTATGTTCGCTGTACTCGCGGGTAATGATTAAATAATTCGCTTTCCTCATCAGTCCATCTTAAATAATTCCAGCATGTTTGCGCGCGCGAGTAAATGATCGTTTTGTGAAATGACGGTGCATCTCAAGACATTTGCAATTTGCGTTCGCGTTAATGTACGTGCGCGAAATGCTTCACAACGTTTTCCGTGTAATTTCCACCGAGGAAAGAAGGGAGATGAGTAATTATGAAGAGACGACGTCGCGGCATACTCTTGTAAGTTTTAATTGGCTTTACAATAATTGTGACTTTTACGAGCTCCTTTCCCTTCCCCTTGTCTCTTTTTACCTCTGCCGAGAGAAAGAGATGGTTTGTTTCCTTTTGATGCAAGTTTTTCGCGCCGCGAATATCTGCCAGAATTTTTTACTTAAGTGAGGAATAAGCGAAGTTCTGTTTGTAAAAGACATCGAAGCGAGTCGTTATTGGTGACGTATTACCTCAACGGTTTGTGATATAATCGGAATGACACAAAACGCGGATATTATAAATTGTGTTTTCCTTCGTTGCTCTCCCTGAAGGACGTTTTATTAAAAGTTTGCGAAAATTCGCTATATTGATCGAATTGGTCATATTTATTTAGGTGGCAATTGTAATTTATTGTAGGGGAGACCGGGGCTAAGCCGACAGCGGGGCGAACTTGACACTAGGCTTTTTGCCAATTTAAATCTATCGTAGAAACTTGCCTTTGCTACTGTAAATGCGTCTTTATGTGCCAGTATTATCAACGGACGTTGGTAACATTCTGAGTTATAGTGTAATTTTTAACGCGACATAAGTGTTTTTGATAATGAAAAGTAATTTTTCTGATCTCTCGAAAATGTCTACTCTTTCATCGAGCTTTACTCTTGCGAATCTACCGCTAAGTGATTTTGATGGGAAATTCGATGCTTTATACGAATCCGATAATAATTTTTGCATATTTTCAAAATTTATATATTTTTGGAGTAACAAAAGTAAAAAACGACGTTCGGGGCTAAGTCGACACGACGCCACCGGGGCAAAGACGACACAAACCTAAAGTGACATTATCGCAAAAAAAGGTCACTGTTTCGTCCGATTCCGATGACGATTTAAGGAACATCTGTTGCGTGTGTTCGGAAAACATTTCATTAGCTTCTAATAACAAACAATGCATCTTATGCAACCGTATGGCTCATGACGAATGTTTGCGCACATCTGATCGCGAGTTTACGTGTATAAATTGTTTTTCAGACAGTTCAGAAAAAGATAATTAAAAGTTTAATCTTTTTTTTTCTCATTATTTTAAATAATTGTTTACTATATTCCGACTTTTTTTGTTTCTAATACACAATGTCTTTTCATTTGATAAACAATGTATTTTTATTTTTAAACAATAAAAAAATAAGTTCCAGATCAAATTGTGTCAATCAAACAAAGTGTTGAGTTTGCCCCGGCGGGGTGTCGAGTTCGCCCCGTCATTTTTCAATTCGAAAATTTGTCTTCGCGTCACTTTTCCTTTCCTGGCGGCAAAACAAAGCGACGTACAGCAAAACTTCCTGAATCAATTTTGTACCTGAAGAAACACTCTTTAAATATATATCATTGAATTTGCCTAAAAATTTTAATTAAATATTAAAAATTGCCTTTGAAAAAATAGTGTCGGCTTAGCCCCGGTCTCCCCTATTTATTAGACATGAAGAGTTTATTATTAAGATTGCACGATATTACATTAAAATTTAATATTCTTTTACATGGGACTATCAGGATTTGTCCTAAGCCACTCGATGCAACATTCAAGCATTCACGAAAAAAATGAGTTAAAATTTTCCCGTGCTCGTTAACCGATTTTTTAAGATTGTCAGCTAACAGTCATAATTGAGAGTTTAAAAGACCGTCTATAATAGCCGTAAAAGAGTGCAGTAAGACGTAAGCAGTAAGCTATTGACCAACCACAGTCGATTATTCTTGAATTGTAAAACTCTCATTAGTTAATAGCTTACTTACTGCTTACGTCTTACTGCATACTCTTACGGCTATTATAGACGGTCCTTAAGGACCGTAGGACTAGCGGCCTACTATGGTGGAATACTGTAACTTATAAGTTCAAATCTTGCCTTTTTCTTTTTTTCTAAAATCTGCATTTACATGGATGTAATTGTACAACATATTTTAATAAGAAAATTATTACTAAATATTTATGCTACTAAATCGACATTTGTATCAATTTTATTAATTTTTTACTTTTGTCACACGTCTCCAATTACAAGTTACATATATTAATATGAGCGAATTACCAATAGGAAAAGTGCTTGCTTGAGATATATCAGAATGTATAACATATATGCAAATCAATGTGATACATATGCGTGCGAAGTATAAATCAAGTCTATAACTAAAGTAATTGATATGACAGAGAGTTGAGAAGGATATTGGTACGTTGCTCGTGCACAGAGAACAAATGCGAAACAATTGATCAGACAATAAAGGATCATTAATAGAATAGAGACTTATTAATAGAAATTAATATGCTTAATATAAATATTATATGACTAATGAATATATATTAATTTTAAATGAGATAGAGTTATGTTAATGTAATAGTAACGACGTAGCATAATTTTACATAATTGGTAATTATTTTATGGATAAACATTTGAAATAATCTATATGATTACAAAATGTTACGTTCTTATTACAAGTTTTTCAGGTTACGTATTCTCGTTAATATATGTACCTATATATCTATGTTTCTTTTTGTTTCAGATTTAAATCTATCCATTGCCATCTGTTTCCACAAGTTTTTTATTGCCCGCACATCAGATGATGAAGATTGCAAGAGGCGAAGCAAAATTTATTCCCAATTACGGAGGAAATGGAAGATCAACGTATGGTAAGGAGCATAATTGCGTATAAGATATTCTAGAAAAATTATTTACATTGACGGAAATAGAAATCCCAAATACATATGTTATTTTGCACTTATATTGAGTAGGAAATTATAACGTAAACATATATACGTTACATAGCGTTTGCTAGGTTGTACACAAGACTTGAGCTGAACTCGGGCTTGTGCTATTGCTTATTCATGCTTGTTTGAATTTTACATGGACATTCAGAGCCTTTTCTCAGTCAGTTTTCTATTTTTCCAATTTTCTGAAAACTGCTTTAGATTTATGGTAACCGATACGTTGTACCTGTAAAACAAAAATTTATTACTTTTGTTTGTAACAAGCATGAAAGCTGTGAACTAAAGCTTTTTATTTTTATCCTATTGGCCTCATGAATAGTTTAAACAATTGGTACAATATTACTGTTCCTCTAAAAAAGATAATGGACTTTGACTATCTTATTTATAGAGATATCTGTTTAAATTAGTCACAAAGTCAATAGAATAAAAACAAAAACCGCTTAGTTTCAACAGTTACTAATAGCTAAGTTCCAAGATAACGCCTAGTATAAATTGTGAGGTGCTCCTCGAAAGAACTAATGCGAAATAAAATGTATTTAAAACCTTCTTTTGTTTGAACGTGAAGTTCAGCGTAACTCACAGTATGTGTGATTTATGCAAAGTAAGTATCTTACTTTGTTGTCTTGTTGTCTAAATTTACTATAAAACATTATAGTATATGGCCACAGAATACTGAAACAATTTTTTGATATTATAAGTAATTCTCTGACGATCTAGTTTAATGAGAGATGTTCTGTCAATTTGTCTTATTTGTTAGTGTAATTGTAATTGAGACCTGTTACTCCCTTTCTGCCTCAATTTCTTCATTAATAGATGAAAGAGTTACGTTGATTGTGTAAGGGGAAGTCACAACAGTCAGCGTTCGGGCAAAGATGTTTGTTTATTAATACTTATCGATTAAATCAATGTTAAACGCACATGTGCGACGCAGTTAAATTTTTTTGGTATTCACAATTTCATATTTTTGCCTCTCAAGTACCTCTCAAGTACCTTGATATTTCTTTTGCGTCTGTTGGAAATCTTTTACATCCGCGACTACCGCGATACATTTTATGCAAGTTTAGTTTTGTTTTATAATTTTGAAACTGGTATATGTACATACCTCTTCTCTCCCACGTCACACGTAGCAGTGCTCAATTACTGGGAGAATCAACAGCAATATTTCAAATTGTAATCAGATGCACTCGAACCCGAGTCCTCGTTATACCGCACAGTCCCGTACTACAGTACGAAGAAGTATATGGTATGGGAGACTATTCTTATTAACTCCTGTTAACAAAAAAAATTAACAGATTAGTCTGATTATTTAAAACTGATTCTCTTACAATATTACAATAAATTAGTGTACCATTAGATTGTGTTAATTGAAACTCAAGTATAGAGTGTTTTTTGTTACAAGGACCTATATGAAGGATTACATATAAAGGATTTACATAATTTCATATACGAAGAAGTACCTTTTGAGGTCGTGCTTAGACCGAACCTGTCGCTACTATGACGTGATTTACAGAATATTTCTCCAAGAAGTTTGCTTATCGAGAAAAATATGTTTTTCGATCAGATATTAATGCACGCGATTTGCTGTAATTTCTAAAATATTCGCGTAAGCAATTCATTGCCTCACAACTAGAGTTCTTGCCGGATATAGCTTAAATTTTGTAAATGAATCCAAGAGAAAAGAGAAGAAATATGGGTCGCTTAATTAACTTGCTTTTATTTATGGGACTATAATGATCCACATGGATTGTGCAGAAAAGAATTTTGTCCTTCGATATATGTAGTACACCTGCTGATCTTCCTACGAACTTGCTTAGTTTGTTCAGATATCTGTAGCCAATGGTAAATTGATTTTTATTGATTGAAGACGCTAGTTCGGAAATATTTTTGATGTATGGTATAACTAGGAAGGTCTTTCTTGTCGAAATTATTGTCCGATTCGTCATCATCCCGTTTCACGTTATGTGGGTGTTTTAATTTAACATTGAACAATTTTTAAGGCTAAAATTGATTTGTTTGAAAATTAACTCGAGATTGATTGATTGATTGAGCTTTATTAGCCTTCTCGGCTATTTGCATAACTTGGTTTTTCCTTAAATTAAGTCCTCTACATAAGGTACACGTTTTTCCTTAAATTAAATCCTCTACATGAGGTACAATTAACTTCTTTATTTTATCTCTCTCTTTATTCATATTAAATCCTACTTTAAGCCATGCATGGTCCGTTATTTTATGTTTCTCATTCACTTGTTTCTTTCGCATATTCACATTTTCTACTATTTCTATCTTATCACATAAATGTTCTACCTTGTCAAAATCTACATTATCGATGTTAAATTCTTTATATTTATTTCTCTTTTTATTCATATTAAATTCCACTTTTAGCCATACATGGAGGGGGTTTTAGCCATATATGGAGAGGGTAACCGTTGTCCAGCAAAACATTAACACAGTTTTAAATTTTTTTGGTGGAGGGGGTGAGAAAGTGAAATAGCTCTATCTACAGGGTTATGTCCTCATTTTCAGTATTAGTAGCTAATCTTTTTTTCCGTGCGTCGTAGTCGTCGCCACAAGCGATTCAATCGACGATGTCCTCGGTATACCTAATCATCATTGTTGTCGTGACTTCCGGAGGCGACGACAAAGGTGTCATCTTCGGGTTTAATACTCACAGTGTTTTTCGAGATGCGTATTTCATTGAATTTTGCACTTTTCCTTCGTGCTTCATATTCTCGTTTTTTTTTTATGTCAATTAATGTTTTGTCAATAAAACGTTGACGCACATCCTTTATTGATTCTATGCAATTATGTCTAATAGAAAATTTAAAAAAGAATCGCTTCATCGCGTCTAGTTGAGTGTGATGTAACGAATAGAAATAAAATGATTACACTTACATCTGATTAAACATTTTTATCCTCTTCTCCATACAGTATTCCACTTTAAGGCAATTTGGGGTATTACGCTGTATCTTGTCGACGTCCACGTACAATCGTTTGGCGCTTTCCGCTATTATCAAGGTTTGATTATAAACCGCCTCTCATGCTCTCGTTAGAAGATCCCACGCCAATGGCGCGCGAAATACGTGGTGAATCAGTTTCTTTCCGTTTCTGAGCACGGTCACTTCTTTAATTGTGAACTTATTGCGGATAACGAATCTCTGCAGATCAACGAATATCGGCACGTCGACGTGAACTTGCACGTTTTCCATGGTCTTGCCGAATACCGCGTTGTTCATTAATTTGTACATATTGTATCCACGGGAACTTCACGACGCTCCACGCTTACTGGGAATTCCGTATGTGGATTTTGTTCCTTTATTAACTTACAATTTTTAATTAGCTGCTGTGGCGGAATTAAGCGAGGATGAATTAATCCTTGTTTCCCGAATAATATTCCATTGATCAGGATGTCTTGTCCTGAAACTTTTTGTCAATTGCTTTCTTTGTTTGTTCATTAATTTTGATTGAAATTTATTTCGTGCTGTAATATTTCCATTTCGAGTTTTTCCATAATTTCCCTAAGAATGTTGATGGTTTCTATTTTTCACGTATTCACCTTCTAACATGTAAAGCTGCTTTCTTATCTTCAGAGTAGCGTCATACAATTCTCCGAAACGCGTTTGTAAAGCTTATCGAAAAGAATAAGCTTATCGAAAAAGAGATGGATCGATACATTCTATTATTTGTCAGAGTTTCGGGAATATTATTTTTAGTAAACACGAGAAATAAGATAATATTTCTGTCGATTATTCAACGGACATTTTTGTTTCAAGCGTTACTCGCAAAACGTTTACTAAAAATAGCGAAAGAGAATACATTTACGTAACAAACTTCGCCGATGAATATGAAAATTCGAACAAACGATTTAATAAAGAACTATTGACAGAAAACCGCCCGCCGTTTACTTAAACCGCCCGCCATGCAGAGCCGATTTAACTAATTTACTTTCTTTTGGGTTTCTCTTACTTTCAAACAAGAGATCACGCGAACAACGAGGGGTTCATACTAAACCGTAAGAGAAAATGGTTAGAACGAAAATAATAATCAGCTGAAGCGAATCTAACCAAAATATTCTTTGAAAGTCCCAATCTTCGGGTTTACTTTTATACTATTCAACATTACTTGGTAGCTTGAGCTATCGAAGGTCCAACTGATCCTTTTATTAATTCATTCTCAAGTAACGAATCGTAAATATCCGCATCTAGTAATTAAGTTGATTGAACAAGGTTAAAAGAATTCAGGTTTGCCAATTTAATACCTTCTAAATGAGGCCACGAATGTCGAGTTAAATCAACCGAGGGAATAGAAGTGGTTAACTTTGGAAGAATATATGTCGAAACAGTCAAATCGAAATTAGAATTGAAGTGTGATTTCTGTTTACCTATTCCTAGTAGATAGCAGGATTCAATAACCATTGTACGGCAATGAAAGCAATCAATTGCTCGTCTGGTACGGATTAGTAATTGATAACATCTTCCACAATGGAGATCCGTATGCACGAATGTTCGCGAGATCGCGTGTAATTGTCGCTACACGGCATTCAGTCGGTTGTATATACAAAAAGTGTGTCGCGCACTCGGGACACAATGCTAGTTCCGCAGCGATCTGCACGTACCACGCTGAATGGCAAATTAAGTTATATGCTAAGTTATATTCTATATACGGGTTTAAATAATTACGGTAGTACACGGGCACCGGCAAGGGTTGTGGGGGTCTAAGCGGCGGCGGTGAGTTCTGAGGGATTGAAATAGGGTGCTCACCTATCACGTGACGTCGATAACTGGGCTCAGTAATGCTGTCGTAGGATGTCGATGGTTCGCCTTGAAGGGGGCTGCTGCTCGTCGGATGTCATCGTATACAAGTTAATATCTTATTTCTAAAAGACAATATATTTTGTCAAACTTATGTCTATAAAATAACTGAAATCGTTAGTGTGGCATAATAATTCATATCGAGGTATTATTTATTAAATCGCTATGGTTATTATAATTTATTCCGTCATAATTCGGGCGAGAAATAGCATTAATACTAGAGCGCTTATAAGCAATACAGTCCCTTCCAGCCAGTACGCTGAAAAGTATAATATTCGTAAACAAAATTTAGCGCAAGCAATAAGTTTATTGACATATATGATTATTATTTTATAGTCCTCCACGAGGAACGACTGCCTCATAAAGTATTTTATAAGTGAGATGTTCTGTGCGACCACGTAAGTCTATAATAGTCGATCTGCATGCAAAACAATCAATAGCCCGACGAGTTTTCATTAAGGCCCGGTCTTCTCTTTCTTCGGATGGTAACGTCTTTCTAGGCGTTCGGTCGTCAGTCTATCGCGCATTCTGTCGTACGACAGTCGCGTATCTTCGCGGGCGTCGCCGATCCATCCCCATGAGTAATTGAACGCGTCTCTCTCTTGGAGAAAACGCGTTGGGAAGATTTGCGCGTGTTGGCGCAAGTATCCCGCGAGATCTTCGATCGCTTTGTTCTCGTCTTCTATGCGCAGCGTCATTCTGATGACTTTCGCAATTATCGACCGTGTCGGACGCACGATCTCCGTCGCAATTTTAATGGCGTCGAACGGAGTTTGCGTGATGCGCAGTGCATTTCTATTTTCACACGTGCATTTTCGCCATTCATTGGCGAGCGTTTCCAGTTTAAACGCGTCTTTGTCGTTTTCAAAACATTTACAGGCTGTTTCCATTATGCCTTCGTCGTTCATATTCTGTTTTACAAAGTGCTTGTACGCGTATGCGGCGTACGACGCCATCAAATATTTCGGGATGAGAATATCGATGTCCGCGGTAGGCGTTGTTCCGTCTTCGCCGTACGCGGATACGTCGACGGCGTGTAACACAAGCCATTGTTGTCGAATGGCATTCATATGGGGCAGTTTTATAGCGTTGCTGTAAAGTTGGTATACGTGTACGTCGTTGTCAAGGACGGGTCTGAGTATGACGAGACCTCGGTCTACCGAATTCGCTTCGCTGCCGTTTAACATCATACGCCGCGTTACGGCGTAATTATGTACGCGGGCGGTTCCGTGTAACGCGTACGTCAATCGGTAGTCCGCGTGGATCGCGTGGTTTACCAGGAGAGGCGATACCCATCCAACGTCTTGGAATCCCTGGTACTCACACATACCTACGTCGTATAAAATGGATCTCTCCAACGACGTGCACCGCTTAACGTGTCGCGTCCAACCATGCATTTTATACACTACGCTACTTTCCAGCAACATCTTGGTCGCTAGTGTTAATACGCCACTCTCGAATGCCCTGTGGCGACGTATCGCGTCCGACAGGGGGACATTTTCTGGCCGCCTAGTGTCCAGCGTGAGCACTTGTTCAATCCGGAGAGACGGGTTGCGCGCGAAATAATTCTTGGCATAGTGTTCAATGTCGTTGAGATATTGCAAAAGGCCGTCATTCGCTTGATTAAATTCCGCGTCACCGTCGACGAAACCGCGGCATATTGCGAACGCGGCGATGTATCCCGAATCGGCGGCCCGCGCCATCTTGGCGGCCGAGCAGTAGGCCTGGACAAACGTCACCGCTGAGTTTCGTAACAACGCTGCGTGATTGTCAAAGTAGCCGTATTCGTGCAAGTACCCAATGCGGTATTGGCCCATGCGTTGGCCTAACTTGAGTCGCAGGTTGAACATTCCGGGCAACGAATGGACGCCGTTACCCGTCAATTTGATCAACAACGCCGCGTTGTCCCTCGATCTAAGTACGTCCGCGACGTGTAACTGCATAACGTCGATATGCCTGTGGTTGTCGTGGACGGATCTAACGAGGTCGTTGGCCTTCGATCGACTAAGTCTTAAACCGTGTTCCGACACGTAGAAGCTTACGAAGGACATGCCGCATTTAACCTTAAGGTTTCTTCTCAATCTATCTGTGACGAGTTCGGCGAACTGTTCGTAGTCCGACTCGAAGACGTTGTACGTGCGGTCAATGTTCCAGATCAAGTATTTAATTCCCGCGCGGGAAGTTTCGCAATCGGTGGGGAGTTTATTCGCGGCTTTCACTATGTGAAAGTAATGTAACTATGTGAAAGTATAATGAATATTCTGTAGCATCTTACGCAATGCAGATCTGTATGCACAAATGTACGAGATATCAAATGGAGTTGTCTCCATACTGCATTTGCACGATTAAAGATGCAGAAGGTGTGCTCTGAAGTGGCGCATTCGGCACAAAGCGTTAATGTATTTTCTACTTGTACAAACCACGCAGAGTGACAGATTAATTTGTACGCCGATCTGGCATACGGATCAGCGTAATCGCGATAATATATCGGTACGGGCAACGGCACAGGGGGACGCGTAGCGGGCGGTGAATTTTGCGGAATTGGTATACCGCGCTCACCTATGACATGTTGAAGATGGTTAGGTTCCCTGATGTCATAGGAAGCGGAAGGTCCGCTCAGGAATGGACGGCTTCGGCCTGATTCAAGAGGTGAGGCCTGTGATCCCTGGCTGCTTCCGGCTTCTGCACGCGTGGATGACATTTCGATATAGTCATCCCAGCCGGAATGCTAGCGTCTTTTCGACGTCTATAGATGTTGATAGATGTCGAATCGACATCTATAAGATGTCAATTCGACGTCTATAGACGTCGGCGTTTCGGCTGGGATCTGCAATCGTCCGGTCCGCCCGTGTTGCTGGTAAGTTACTGTAAGCTGGTGGTGGTAGCCTTGTTATATCAGGCACAACGTCTGCTTCCATTGGGCTGTCTCCGGTGGTGTCGATCGAGGATTCACGGTCAATAGCGGCCGGTCAATAGCGGCAATCATCGAGGTTGTGGTTGGTATTAATGCAGCTTCGACCGCTGCCACGCTCATCCGCAGAACTTCATAGATAGGTGCGGGTGTTGGTGGGCGCTGAGGTCTATTGAATACTTCCGGATCAGTAGGCCCCGGGAAATCCCTATCCATTCCCGGATAGACATCTACCCCTAAAGGGCGGTTATCAGGCTCCGGAGGTCGTCGCGTTGGTGGTATAGGCACTAAGGGTGGTGGTGATCGCCTGTACGATTGCTCAGCTCGTAGATCCATCGGAATATCATCAGTCTCTGGCATGGTTAAGAGAATTCGACGTAGGCGCCCTAGGATCCGTTGCCATTGTTTGCGCTGGTCACGATGGCTTTCTTGCATGCAGCTCCTGTAAGTGAGTTGCTCCAAAGACTTACTGGTTCAGAGTACTTTGGAACGAAACACTTACGACGTTTATTGCTGGCTGTTCTTGTTCGAAAATACTTCGTTCTCTTCGTTCGCTTCTTTAAGTTCTGAGTGACACTGTGCGTCTCGCGCTTCGGTGTCTCGGCTTTTATTCTTTACTGCGGGGCAAGGGGTAGGTCCCTTGGTTTCTTTGTTCCGGCAGCATTTTTCATAGAACATATTCGTGGTATTGCCGATCCAAGAAGTCCGACTTATCGCCCAGATGATGACTACAAGTATTCCGAGAACACTCATGCCTCATCCTACTGCGCTGCGGCTCGCTGAGACGCCATATCCACATACTCGTAGCTTTGAGACTGCGTCGCCGGGATGTTTCCGTAAGGCGGCGGTGGCCTCGAGACGTCAGGTGTGAGCGATCTTTCCACTGATGCGAGTGTCATTCGGGGCACTTTATAGATGGGCTGCCTTGGAGTGGGCACACGCGGAGGTCAAAGTACTTATTCTAAGGGAATTAGGGTCCTCCACCGTGCTCAGTAAATATAATCATATGTTAATTATATGAAATTTATTATTTCATTTCAAACCCTTCACCATGTATGTACATATAATAAGTATTAGTATGGTTAATATTTTCTGATAGGTTAGTATTATAGTAAGGTCGCTCGCTAATGTTTATTACGATCGCAAAATAGAGGTTACTCTTTTATTATTCGGAGTAGTCCTAGCACTAATACAAATGTGCTTAATAATAGGACAGTTCCCTCTAAACAGTACACTGTAAGAAAACCGATTGGTAATTTTATAAAGCTGAATATATATATATAACGCAAAATATTTGATAATCATATTTAAATGTATAGCATATATAATATGTATATTATTTGTATATATATAGGATATAATAGCATTATAGCTTTTCGCAAACGTATTTTATAAGTATGTATCGTGTGTCGTTTAACGCGTTCCACGAGGGATAACCGCCTCGCACAGAATCTGATAAGTCAAATGTTCGGTACGCCCGTGCAAATCTATTATTGTGGTGCGGCACTCATGACAATCTATGGCGCGTTTGGTTTTTATCAATAATTTGTAACATCGCCCGCAATGTAAGGTTGTATGGACAAAAGTTCGCGAAAGAAGGTGTAGCTGTCGCCATACGGCGTTTGGTCTGTTATAAATGCAGAATGTGTGTTCGCTTGTTGCACAATCCGCACACAGCGCGAGTTCTGCCGCGACTTGCGCATACCACGCGGAGTGACATATAAAGTCATAGGCCGGTCGTACAAGTGGATCTGAATAATCGCGGTAATAAATCGGTATTGATAGTGGTGGTTGTGTGGGAGGGGGTGGCGAGCCCTGCGGTATGGGAAGCATAGGGCGCTCACCTATTATATGATGTCGGTTTGCAGGTTCAGCAAGGTGATCGTATGATCCACATGGTCCTCCTAATGCAAGCGGGCTGCCTATTGATGTACTCAGGCCGCTCAGAGAATGCGACCCACGGCTGCTGCATGCTTCCGCTCGTGTTGATGATTCCATTGCCACGTATTCGTGGCTCGTCTGCGTTGCCGGGATGTTGGCGTAACGAGGCGGAGGTCTGGAGACATCAGGCAGTCTGACGGTGCCTGTCACCTCACTGCCCAGGCTGTCATCGACGGGAGACTCACGGTTGATCTCGTCGAGTACCTCGTCGATCAAATTTTCCATTCCGGGGGTGAGAGCTGCTTCCACGGATGCTACTGACATTCGCGGCACCTCGTAGATGGTGTTCGCCGGTGTCGGCGGACGCTGAGGTCTGGCGAAAAACTCAGGATCAGTTGGGCCGGGCCAGTCACGGTCCATGTTGGGATGGACGTCGACGCCAGGAGATCTGGTGTCGCGCTCCGGTGGTCCTCGCTGCGTTGGGATTGGCGATCGTCGATATGACTGCGCTGCGCTTAGGTCCATCGGTAGATTTTCGTCGATTCCAGGTATGGTCAAAATGATCCGGCGGAGTCGTCCTAGCATCTTATGCCAACGTTTATAATTGTTGTTATGATAGCTGCTCCTTCTCATCCTGTGAAGTGAGCACAAACCAAAGACTAAATTTTGGTACGGAGTCGTGTGGTTTGGTCACTTACGAATTATTGTTGTGCTTTCTCAAGTTGTCCGTGCGTCTCTGCTTCTTGTGCTTCTTCTCGTAGATCACTCTGAAGTGTTTCTGTTCTTGAGCCAGACTGTTCGCATTCGGGCTCGGCGTCTTGACTTTTATTCTCTACTGAGGAGCAAGGGGTAAGTCCCTTGGTTCCTTTGTCACGGTAGCATCGTGCATAAAATAAATTCGCAGTACTGCTGATCCAAGAAGTCCTGCTTATCATCCAGATAATGACCACAAGTATTCCGAGAACACTCATGCCCCATCCCACTGCACTGTAGGTGATGAGTCTTTGTTCTTGCATTTTTCTGTCCTTGATCTGGCGAGCTTTCTCGGTGATGTCATCAAACGTCGTCTCTACGTGGCTGTTATTCATTGTCCATAGCTCGTGTGCCGCTTTCGTCAGGTCGACTTGATATTTTTCACGAATTAGCTTGTATAATTCCAGGATGCTTAAATTATTCGTCGGAGCATAATGCTGTACGAATTTCATTGTACGAATGGATGGATGGCTCATCGTTGTAGTTCCTGCTCTAATTTTGCATTCCTGCTGTACGGAAATGATGCCGGAATTATTTATTTTTACTTGGTTATTTTGTTGACATTCTACACGAATTGTTTCTTGTTCTCTTGTGGTGTAGATCCAATTTCTGGGAATAGTTAGAGCTTTCCAATATGTTTCCCTTAATTCGTGCAATATTATTTGATAATATCTCATTTTTGTGTCTTTATTTAATAATAGTTCGATATTGCAGCTAGTCGCCTGTCGTATTTTTTTCAAAGGAAAAACGGCTGGGCAAATAAACGCGGCGTCGAACGATGTGCATTCGTGCAGTTCTCCTTCTCGGAATTCATAGAAGCTGTTGGTGTCTTCGTTTATTCCGATGTGCTCCGCATCGGGTTTGATTACAGCGAATTTTGTTTCGTCAAATATTTGTTTGGCTGATGGTAACGGTATGGATTTATAAATTTTGTATGTCCCAGGAGTTAATAACGGGATATGTAAGATATAAATCAGACGATTGTTAGAGTAGGCAATTCGTAAATCGGATGTTTTTACAAGCCGATCCATGCCCGTATCGTCGGTATTTACAGGGAATTCCGCATGAGGATTTTGTTCTTTTATCAGTTTGCAGTTTTTTATTAGTTGCTGCGGTGGAATTAGACGGAGGTGAATTAATCCTTGTTTTCCAAATAAATTCCAATTAAATATTCCATCAATCAAGAAATTCAAATCTCTCTCATGCTGTAATATTTCCATATCGAACTTCGTCATAATTTCCCAAAAATACCGATGCTTTTGATTTCGCATCGTTTCAATTTCCAGTTCGTTAAGCTGCTTCCTTATCTTCAGTGTGGCGTTATACAGTTCCCCAAAGTGCGTTGCTATAGTCTGATTCATAAGTAGCAAAGCAAGATCATTGGTTTTATTTTCCACATGCATTATTGCGGTATTCATACTTTATGCATCTTCCGTTGTTAGCGTTCCGAATATTCCGAATATTATTTTGCTTATTTGACCTATGAATTTTAAAGGAACTCTTTTACTCGTGATTCTCCTATGAGTTCGCCTATATGATTTTGATATTGTTTTATTTAATTTAGCGGTTAACGAGACTAGTCGTGATCGTGCCTCGCAATTTTTCGTAACGCTGTGTGTTTCTTGAGGAATTTTATACGTATCTCGCTTTATTTTATCGTATTATAGAAAGGACGTTTTTATTTACCACAGTCGAGATATTTTTTTAAATGTACTTTAACTTAATAATTTTTAATATTAGTGAAAGAAACGGGAAAAAAACTAATAACAAAATATTCAAGAGGAAATGCTGCGCTGTTGTATGATTGAGAAGGGAATAAATATGAAAAAAAAGCGTACGTACCATATTTTTTTTCTCCCATTGTTTTTCTTTATTAGTTTCTTTATATACAGAAACTTGACCTGAAAACGATGGTTATGTCCTCAGTATAATCATCGTCGTCGCGATTCCTGGAGGCGACGGCGATGGCGACCGCGGCGACAGAGGTGTCACCGTCGTAGTCGTCGTCACAAGCGATTCAATCGATGATTATGTTTTCGGTATAATCATCGTTGTCGCGACTTCCGGAGGCGACGACGACCGCGAAGGCAAAGGTGTCGTAGTCGTCGTCGTCATTTTCGGGTTTAGCACTCGCAGTGTTTTCCTGGATTCGTATTTCACCGAATTTTACGCTTATCCTTTGTGCTTCATATTTACGTTTCTTTTAGCTCGGTCAATGTTTTATCAATAAACACCTGGCGCACATCCTTGATTGCATCTTTGCAATTATGTCTGATAGAAAAAAAAAAAACAGTCGCTTTATTGCGTCTGATTGATTGTGATGTAACGAAAAGAAAAAATGATTACACTTACATCCTTTGAACAATTTTATCTCTCTCCTCTATGTAGTATTCAACTTTCACACATTTTGGGGTATTACGTTGTATATTTTTAATGGCTACATACAATTGTGTGGCGCTTTTTGCCATTATCGTGGTGCGATTAAAGTCTGATTAAAGTTTCCTATGTCATCTCAATATATACTTTTAAGATATTGCAAACTGTTATTAAATGTAAGATCCTCAATCGCGAAGAACTTTAACGGTAGCTCGCAAAATTAGAGCCCCTTATATCGGCTTACACCGACTCGGATCTACACCAGTGTCTAGTTTAGGCGCGTTTGGTCCTGGCTGCAACTGTCTTAATCTGATCTCCTCTACTAGGGAGAATTCCTTGGCAGCTCTCATCTATCTTGACTCGACTGTGCCTTGATTTTCACAGCCATTAGCCTTGATGATCCGTTTAATTGCCTTCTTTCTATCTCTTACCTCCAAAGGCCATCCCACACCGAGGATTATGGGTCGGGTGTCACCCCTTCTCATGAAAAACACCGTCCCCTTATCCTCCTATAGACTCATTAAAGAGAAATTATTATTTTTACGGTAACTTGTTTTTTCCTACATTGGCGTGGGATCGACGTGATCTCGCACGTTTTTCATGGTCTTACCGAATACCGCGTTGTTCATTAATTTGTAGAATTTGTACATATTGTATCCGCAGCGCTCCACGCTTACTGGGAATTCCGTATGTGGATTTTGTTTCTTTATTAACTTACAATTTTTAATTAGCTGCTGTGGCGGAATTAAGCGAGGGTGAATTAATCCTTGTTTCCCGAATAATATCGATCAGGATGTTTTGCCCTGAAACTTCTTGTCAATTTCTTTCTTTGTTTGACTGTTCGTTGACTTTGATTGAAATCTATTGTATTTCGTGCTGCAATATGTCCATGTCGAGTTTTTCCATAATTTCCCTAAAAATGTTGATGGTTTCTATTCTTCGCGTATTCACCTTCTAACATGTCAAGCTGCTTTCTTATTTTCAGAGTAGCGTCATACAATTCTCCGAAACGTGTCCGTATGGCTTTGATTTAATAATAATAAAGCAAGATCGTCGGTTTTATTTTCCACATGTATTATTGCGGCGTTCATACTTTGTGTATCCTCCGTTGTTAATGTTCCAAATAATATTTTACTTATCTTTCCTGCAAATTCTAGAGGAGCTTTCTTATATATGCGTTTTTTTCTGCTGCTTTTTTTTAAAGCTTTATGGGATGTGTTCTCGTTATTTGTTGATCGGAATGTTCGGTACACTTCATTCGTATTCGTAACTCCTCCATGTTGCTTAGCTTCTCTTGGCTCTCACGCTCGGGTTGGAAATTAATAATCGCGGTCTCATCTCTGAGCGGTTTATGGATCCGGATTCATTTTTCCTGCTGTTCTAGTAAAAGTCTAGTCAGGTTGTTTACCCTCCGGGTCCATTTTGTTCTTGACCCGACAGGCTGGACATTGGCAAGTCCGCAAGACGTTCGCGAAGTATTTTTTGTACTCATTTATCCACTCCTTGAACGTTTCCTTGGTCATTTCTCACGAACGACGAATATATTTTGTCCGGGATTTGAGCACGAACGAAACGATACATGTCCTCCACGGAACAGGTCGGATTCATAGAACTTTTCTTTAGCCACAAATTGTATATATCCATTAATGTTGTTCTCAACAAATGGGAATATGCAAATAGGAGTCTTTCGATTTCAGAATAGCAGGAAGAGGGTGTCACGTCTAGAACTGACACTTCACAATGTACTACACAGTGTATCATTGCGTTGCTTAGGGCACACCAGCTACTATTACAGTCCAGCCTTGCTCTTCTATGAGTGATAGTGCAGCTTCATTTGGGTGGGCAATGGCATGCTGTATAATATTTTCTCGAATCATATGTTCGAGGATGCATTAGTTTTCTAGTAGCACTTGGTTAGATTTTGATTGTGATATTTGATTGAGCAAATTCAGATGATGCTTTCTTATCTACCTTGAAATCTGTCACTTGCAGCAGGCAGATCCAGAGCAGTAGAATTTACAATGAATATACTTGGGTTATCAGTTCGTTGTACAATTAGTTGACATAATCGGAACACGTTCTCCTAATTGAAAGCTTCCTGGTAGATCAGGAATCACTAGGTATCTACACGGAAAGACTGGCGCCCGACAAAACGCTAGGCTGCGAAGCATGCATAAACATGTTGCGCGCGCAACGTAAAAGACTGTGTGCAACTTGACTTCTCTCGCTCAATCTTGCACGTCGATCTGCCGCGCTAACTTTGCACGGCGATTTCCCGTGCAAAATAACCCGACGATTTCTCGTGCAAATTAGAACGTTAATTCTGAATTAGGCAAATAATGTCTTTTTCAACACGCACTCTACCACAATTCGAGAAAACACTGCACTGACACACACTCTTCAACAATTCCACAATCAAAAACTGCAAAATTGAAGTTGAAATCGCGGGACGTGGAAAACACCGGGCAATTTGCAGCAGAAAACGCCGTGCTAATGTGACTTTGAAAACACGTGTCTCGACCACTAAAACAGTTGGCAATAGAGACGCGATTTCATTGTACTAAAAGAACACTGACGTTTGATGGTATAGACGCGTCATCCGGTGGTCGCCGCAGCAACGTGCTTTTGCCTGCTTCGTAGCCGAGCGTTCCGTCGGGCGCGAGTCTTTCCGTGTATGATGATTACTGGATGTCAATAAACTTCCAGTACCTTGATGAAGCATTTTCCACCCGCAAGTCAAAGTAGGGGGCCGAAGCTTCCAGGTCCAGCGTCCTCGATAGAGTGTTGCGGTAGGGCGACATCTGGAATGTTTACACGAACGGTATCTCCAGAAGGTGTAGTAACAGTGTTCACCATTGATAGGAATTCGGCTATAGGCTGAGGAATAAACATCTCTTGCGGGATGAGCGCCATCGCGTCTCGTTCGTCGCTGTATCTATCTTCGACATTTATGTCAGTTACTGTGCGGAATAGCCATGCGTTTAAACATGTAGTCATCGCTTGCAAGAACGAACAAAAAGGCATTTCCCGCTTAAGTCTGGGGTTCGACTGTTTCAACTCTCGGTACAATGTCTCACACAGAATCGGAAATGCAGAGAATTCCAAATTATGAGCATAGATCTTTTTCACGAGTCGCGAACCACCTACGAAGTCGTACAGGGGTTCGTCTTTGTTGGCGCTGTCCTGTGTAGATCTAAATTTTGATACATTGGGGTTACTCTTTGACGTCGAAGCTGGTGCTTGCTCAGAGGTTGCAGTTTTCTTGTTTCGCCAGTTTGCCGCTCGTTGCTTGTTTTTTCTTTGCCGGTTTTGATCTTGTTGCGGCTGTCGAGCTTGAAAGTCCGTTTCTATCTGGGCCTGATTGTTCCAATCTCTATTGGCCCTCCAGTCTCGGTCGAGCACAAAATCTTGTTGTCTAGTGTTGTCCCGTGTCCATCGTCGGACTCCAGCGGAATTGAGATTAGACGGATTCTGTGTCGTTGAAGCTTGGTTTCTTTGAGCGGAATAAGACATCGCTACTTTAGCATCTGCTATTCATAAGAAAAAGTTACGGTTGTGCCGTTAAAAACGACAATATTGCTGTGTCTAATATTTAGTTACTCTATTCTTATTTATTCAAAATGCCAGTGAATTTTATTTCTTTTGTAGTCATTTGTTAAATTATTGGTTTTTTTGGACGTCTTGATGAAGGACGTCTTGATGAAGGTTAGCTGTCATTTTTTATTTTTAAGGTGGCGTCATAGAGTTCTCCGAAACGATTCCGTGTTGCCTGGTTGATTAGCAGCATAGCGAGATCGTTTGTTTTATTCTCCACATGCGTTATTGTGCAGCGTTAACAAAACGTGCATTTTCCGTTCTTAATGTCATTTTTTGTACTTTCTTGTCTGTATACAACCCGAATAGGCTGTAGTCGATATTATGGCGGAGAAGGAGACACAAAATCGTAATTCTCGAAGAGAGATCATGTATAGTTGTATTTCTTAAGTTTAGGTTAATTGCCATTGGTTTAGCCATTAATTGGATTACAGCCCAATTTTTAGGAATAAACCCTAAAGTCTCCACTTGTTGATAGAATTTCCTTATGTCTATAGTTGGTCTGGATAATATTTCTACAATTAGTCTTGTGTTCTCTTGATTATATGGTTTCTTGAGATTCATGACATCTAATGCATCCCATGCAAAAAGTTGATATATTGATTGTAGATGAGGGGTAATTGTTTTATCATCTAAGAGATTGCTAATTTGGGGGGAAATAGTCGAATTCATGATTTTTATCATATTCCATGCACTCGAACCATGCACTATTAGGTATCTTGAAAGATTCTCTTATTGACCCTGGTCTTCCTCTCTGTATAAGTCTGCGGATTCTAGGATCTAATCTCCAATTAGCGGCGTATCTCGACGTTTAGGGGTTGAAACAACCTTTCGAAAATAACGGATTTTATAATTTGTAGCGAATATCTTTCTCTTAGAAAATATAAGGCATATGAAAAAGAGTTTTATACAAAAGGTTTATGGTTTTTTGTGCTCTTTACAATGGCGTAATCTCATTTTTCAAATATGTTAAATTTTTTTATTTAACCCCACACCCACCTATTATTTTTGCAAAATATAACAATTATTTTAACGCAAAAATTTAAGAGCATTGAATGCCAAATATATCCATGTATATTTTTATTATGATACCATTATTCGATTTTTGGGACGACAAGATGATATGTGGTATAGGCGTTGCGCTGTAGGTAGGTGTTGCGTTATTTCTGTTTAGTTGCGCTATACGCTTAATAATGTCCATTTGTGCATATTTTCTCATACTACAATATATACTATATACTACGACATAATGTGCAATGAAAGTCCAAGCAGAGAATTCTCGTCTACTTGTGTATGCAAAGGATAATGCTCATGAAGATCTTTGTGGTGAAGTTCGGTGATTTTGGTGTGAAGGGGGAATGTACGAGAGATTATGTGCAATTGCCGCCATGCGGCATTGGCCCGGTTATACACACAGAAGGTGTGTTTGCTCGTAGCACACTCGGGGCACAATGATAAATTCGCGATCACTTGTATGTACCAAGCCGAGTGGCAAATTAAATTATATGCCGGTTGTGCGTACGGGTTTGAGTAATCTCGATAATACACGGGCGTCGGTAACGGTAATGGCGGTCTAAGTGCGGGCGGCGAATTTTGCGGGATTGGCATCGGGCGCTCATCTATGATATGATGCCGATATGCAGGTTCCTCAAGGTGGTCGTACGACGTAGAAGGGTCCCGTCGGAAGATGCTTGTCGGAGTACTCGGCGGTGGTTGCGAGCCGCGGCTGCTACCAGGCTTTGCGTGTACGGATGACATTTTAACATAGCCGTGATCTTCGCTCGTCTGCGTGAATGGGGCATTTCTGTAGGGTGGTGGTAGTCGTGAAAAGTCAGGTAGAATGACATTTATCTTTTGGAACCTCTCTGACATCGTTGTGGCCTAGTATCGTTCTTATGCGAGATATTGAATAATATAGCTGATATGACATTTTTTCTTACTCCGTAAGAAAAGATTTATAAAAGTATTTACTTTAAAGTCCAGCTAGTTCTCCTGCTATAATAATTTTTTTTTCATTCTGAAAAAGTAGGGTCTAAAATTTTATATCTTGTTGAAATAATTATGCGCAAGAGAAGATATATATATATATATATATATATATATATATATATATATATATATATCGAGATACCAAAGCGATGTGTCCATTGGGCTCCGAGATAATACCTGTCGATCGTACGTGGAAACCATCGCCTCGGGGACGGACAGCCTACTTGTATGCAGAATTGCGTCGTACATTGTGTTTGTTTTATTAATGCGGCCCGACCTTGCGGCTTTCGTGCAGCACAAGCAACCGCCGCACATAAATACCTCCGGCACCCTTCTGGTCGGACAAGTTTATTTAGAGACCGGGACCGCGAATATACCGTTCGTATATCAACCTGGGAATTAGTTTACGCCAAATATCAGCCGCGAGTTACTTTCTATTAATGTCATCTCTTTCCTCCGAGAATTAAAATCTATTTTTTAGTTCTGTCTCCTTATTTTTGTCTTTCAGTTGCGTATAATTCAATGTGATATAATATATATATATATATATATATATATATATATATATATATATGTTATAAGTCGCTTCGGTATCTCTATCTCTCCGGTTTTATCGGCTTCCTCCTCTCGGACACGTTGTCGTTTCACAATGGATTTTCGTGCAGTCCAATCTCTCCGAGATTGTTTCACGATAGGGTCGATAGTAGCGCAGATTTTAACGTTGTTCCAGATAGCAATAGGTCGTTCCCGACGCTGACATCGTCCATAGATGATTCTCGATTGATTTCAGCGAGAACTTCATCGATCAATGTGGATGTGCCGGGCGTTATGATAGCTTCTACAGGCGCCAGCGACATGCGCGGCACCTTGGGTTGCCGTGCTGGTGTTGGTGGACGTGGGGGCCGATCGTAGACCTCCTGGTCCGTGGGCCCCACCAGGTCCCTGTCCATTTCCGGGTGTATGTCCTAGGCGAACGCATATCTCGCTTCGGTGGTGGTCGTTGTAGCGGCGGCGATCTCCGGTATGATCGTGCTGTACTCAGATCTACTGGTATGTCGTCGAGTCCTGGCATGGCCAAAACGATCCGTCGCAGTTGTCCCAGTATACGATACCACTGCCGGCGATGGTCTTGCATGCAGCTACTTCCGGTTACCTTTAAGTGAACATACCAAAGATTGTAATTTGTGCAGAAATTTTTTGGTTTGACCACTTACGGTTGTCTTTGAGTGTGCGTCTCAGCTTCGTATATCTCCGTATTATGTTGCTCAGCTCCGTATTATGTTGCTCATGTTCAATTTTTGTTCTCGACTGTTCACGTCGGACCTTGACGTCTCGGCTTTTATTCTCGCTTGAGGGGCAAGGGGTAGGTCCCTTGGATTCTTTCTTACGGCAACATTTTGCATATAGCAGATTTGCGGTACTGCCGATCCAAGAAGTCCGACTTATCAGCAAGATGATGACCATATTGGTGATCGCACCAATTCTTGTTTTTCTTTATCCTCTTGGTTAATTTTTTTATTTATCCATCTTTTTACTTCCGCAATATCTAAACTGCTTTCTTTTGCAGTATTTTTTACTTCTTCACGGTCAAGAGGGCAAGAAGCGTTGTTTATAAAGTGCCGCCATAAAATCTTTTTTTGCCTTATCGTAATTGCCGCCGGTATTGCCATGGTATGTTTTTCGTGGAGAATACTGTGTCTCTGGACACTGCCGCACACTTGGATGATTGGGCGGCGATGTCGCGCACAAGCGTTTCTAGAATGCCCATGCCACATCCTACCGCACTCTATTAATAAGAGCTTCCATCTCTTGATGAGATAGCGTATCTAGTTGCATGCTTGCAGCCGCTGCCTTTACTCTCCTGGCTAACTGTTCACCCAACTTGGCTTCTTGTGAGTATGCGGGTCCTAGTACGAAGATTGCTAACATTCCCAACTGTTGGCCACTGATGACTTAGGTCTCTTG
Source organism: Temnothorax curvispinosus (assembly GCF_003070985.1). Taxonomy (NCBI): domain Eukaryota; kingdom Metazoa; phylum Arthropoda; class Insecta; order Hymenoptera; family Formicidae; genus Temnothorax; species Temnothorax curvispinosus. The sequence goes on along the minus strand of NW_020219771.1, from coordinate 41,652 downwards.
TTGGAATGCACCAGGACCACGTGTTTCGGGAGCCGCAGATGGTTTTTGATAATTAAGAATGGTTACATATGGAGCTATTAAGGGTTTGATATATGGATAAAGGAAGAGATAAGTGGAGATGACTTTGGATTCTCGTGATTCAGTTGGTGAACCCAAGAGATTAAACAATCCAAGCTCTGTGGCAACATATCCATAAGGAGCTGGACCAATTTTAGTTCCATTTTCCGGGTCATGGTGCAGATGGCGCTGAAAACCGTCCCTGCTTTTCTCAAGAGGGAGTTTGTACCCCCTGGGTTCAACTACGGGTTGTCCTCTTTTTTGACATCCTCTTTTTTGACAGCCTCTTTTTTGACATTTTTTAAATTGAAATCTTGCTGCCAATCCGCTCTGTAAAAGAAAAAGAATTAACACACACACACGCACGCGCGCGCGCGCGTCATTGAATGTACTTACTCGGCGTTCTTCTCTCGGCTACGTCGTAAGGAGTAGCCAGGTTCTTTGCCGCGGGCGCCGACGCCGCCGCTGCTGCTGCTGCCGCCGCCGCCGTCGCCCCAAGCGGAATCGCTGCTATCGTAGCCGCCGGTGCTGATTGTGTTCCTGGCGGTGTGGTTTGAGCCTCGACCTGAGCAGTCCGAGCCGCCGCACTTGCTGCATGCCGCCGAGTTGGCGCTTAAGTCATCATAAGCGCTGCTGGGCAGCAGACTGCGCACGCTACTACTGCCGCTGCCGCCGCCTCCGCGAAAATGTTATGATTGCGGTATACATAGGATATTTTGCCTTATATCCCGGTACTTCCGAGTAATATTGCCTCGAGTTGTCAGGTAGTGTGAAAGTGTCGTTATTGAAATATATTCCATGTTTATTTAAGCGCCTGTTTATTTATACGCCTCATCCATCGAACAGTAGTAACATTTGATTTTTTTAAGACCCAGACAGCAACGTGTCTACATTGTTGTGGCATGTCGCCGACAACATGGTATGTGTTGCTCTATCAGAATTGTGGCAACTGAGGTTGAGCTATTAAGGCGTTTGGATCGTGCTTATTCTCTGGTTTTCCCAGGTTGACTCTACGTCTAGCTCCCTGTTGTTGAGGGGGTAATTGAGCGGGTTGCGCATCAATTTGTTGGTTTATGATGAACTAACTAAAAGTTTTTTAATGGTTTGAGAACTTCTCTACACAGTAAAACTGGGAAGTCTTGATATCATGGTGCCTGATGCTTCTAAAGCTTCATTTAGTTCTTCTACTAAGTTTTTGTGAGACTTGCTATGTTCTATTGCCATGCCCGCGTGTATTCCCGACATCATGATTTTAGCTGCATGAATACCAATTGGTAGGATATTGAGAAATGAACGAATTGCTGCTGCAGAGGACTCAGTTAACCATGTTTTCAAAAGATTATAATTTTGTTCCAAAATGTCTTTGTGTCTGCTCCATCTGTGTGCGCTAGTTCATTACATCTTTCCAAAGCTGTCCATGGGGAGATTAGTATATAGTTGGCTTGCTGAATATATTGCTGGTAGGAAGATGATTCATCACTGGTTTGGAAGGGCTGGTCTATTCCTGTTATGTTTGGTTTATCCAATGTGCGAGGTCCTGTGTTGTCTCCCCTTTGCATCAGGCTCATCAAAAAGCTTTTTAATTACTTTGGGTTTATCATCTACATCAGTCCTGAATCCATCCGTGGCTGCTTGGCATTCTTCTTCCAAGGTGGTTAGTTCTTGTCCATCTTGTGGTTTTTCAGTGAAGTCTCGAGTTTTCTTTGATGCCGACATAAAAATAATTGAAAGGAAATCAAATGTATTAATTGAAATTTATTATATTTTCTTCACTCCCAGAGAGGTCCCTTTTTGCAGCATGGTAGCCACATATTTAATATACAAAGTACATGGAGGATTGAATCCCCACTCCAGAGGCCAATCTGCTATTGTATTTAAATTTTGTACATATTGAGTATTATTGCTTACGTTCGTTCTAACATCACAGCGTCCTCGTCGACGCGGACAGTTAGCTGTAGGCAGGGAGGTACTCTCTCAGATATGTTCCTTAAGCGCAGATTGCACCGCCCTCGCGTTTGGCGTTATCGTTACCATCCCGTTTCGAGTTCGGCGCTCTCGGTCGCTCTCGTATCACGCTCTTGCTCGCTCGCTCGCGCTCAACGCTATCGCTCCCACCCGTCTCGCGCTTCCGTTTTCGCTCGCCGTTTATCTCTGTTTCTCTTGTAAAGAGATATCGCGCTCCCGCGACCGACAATTTTTACGCACTCGACAGCTTACAGTTATAACGTATGTATAGGATATAGGGTAGGATATAGGCTATAGGGTAAAGGGTAGGTATATGAAAAGGAATAACGTCGTTCATCGATTTTGCACCTGTTTTTTTATTGAATACAATATATAGATAGATGGATGGATGGATACACATGGAGTAAAAAATGCAATTGTGTCATACGAATAGTTTTTTTATATTTAGTAATATAATCTGTTTCTGTATTTAATTTGAGGAGTCGCGACCTACTTGCAAGTCAGGATATTCGAAGTAACCGAGTGTATCCATTAAAGTGTCTTTATTAAAAAGTATTAAAAAGAAATCTGAAGTTCTTTCCTCGCGGATTGACGGACCCCAGTGCCGTTACGATCGACCTAATCTTTGTGCGGCACAACACTTGGTACAAAACGTTATAAGAGTGAAAATTACACATGTCAGCTGGTAATGGGGCCCAGAATACGTTTGCCCCAACTTCATCGATACATACATTCTTTGAGAGTGTGCATTGGACTCCTGATGTAAGAATTTTTTTTAAAGCGCATTGGTTGAGAGTTGATTTTTTTATATATTACATTCTTAAATTTCAAATTTTATAAATACAATATTACAAGAAAGGTCTTTGATTTGTGTTTTTAGGTGCTTTTCCACGTAGATAAATTTAGAATTAATATAAGTAAAAATATCTAAGTTATTAACTGAAATTTGGTGAGTTTAGATAAGAGATTTTTATCAGTTTCTACAATTAGCAATTTAGGGTGTTCGTTGTTTGTAAGGTGTAACCGCAAACATTATATTCGGATTTTTTTGATAAAGTAAAAGTAATTTTTTTAGTTGTCAAAGTGTGACAGGATA
>NW_020219771.1:0-33534 GCF_003070985.1 Temnothorax curvispinosus | reverse complement strand
ATTCCGGGACATTTGGCAGTTTCCAGGACTGTCCTGGAAAAAATTCATGTTCTACGGCAATTTTCGGGACAGTTTTTTGAATCTGATTACATATATATGCGTTATATTCCAGGACTGTACATTTCAAAAAACGTAAACAGTCCCGGAACATACCTCTGGACCTACATTTATATATATATATATATATATATATATATATATAAATATACCATATTTTCTTACTCACTCACTCATTTTCCTTCTCTAGCATTATACTAGCATTATACTACTACAATAAATCACACGCAATACAGAGCTGTTCGCTCTCATAATTACATACTAATCTCATTTATGAAGCTCTATCTCATAGATTTACCCCATCTATTGAATCTCGCAAACTCTCTTTCATTGTTTAAATACGCTTCAATACACTCGCGGTACTCATCTGCCGCACTTACATGCATGATTATTTTTCCGGGGAACCCATGCAACCGCGATGAAATGCCGTGCCATCGCACTTTTCTCTCAAATCCACGCAACTGAAGGTGAAACGCATAGCACTCCCGACATAAGCGCATACGTGGAGATATCCGTCCCACGTAGCAGGGCTCGAGCCCGATGATACTATGTATAAGATTATTGTATGTCTTGGGATACTTCCGAGGCAGAACCCCGTCCAACAACCTAATATTTATGGGTTGTATCGGCGGTTTCATTTCTATAAATAGAAGAATTTTATGTAATTAAATTTTAACACTGTTTTTAAATCTCTAAAAATAAAATATTTTTTCTCTTACCGTATTTTTTCAAAAGAATTTAAACTCGAACAACACAAGTTCTTGTTACACTCAAAAACCACGTTTGCGTGCGAGAGGTAGCCGAAGAATGGCCCACTCGCCAAGATACAGATCCATCACCTTCACGGCAAGAGATGTTTAAGCATTTTTATATTTATGGGCAGGTATTCTGCAACATAAAAAGAAATATTCACATTTTTAATATTGTTTATTACGCATGCATTATCTGCTTTCACGTTTAAAGAGTGACGCGGACGCGAGTGATATTGTCAAAGCACTACCGATAACCGATGCGAATTTTAAAGTCGCGTGAAAAATCCTATTACAGCGTTATGACAATAAACGGCGGCTTGTACACGAATACATCCACGTTCTAAATGAAAAGCATGTGAACTGCTCTTACACAATTACCAATTATTTTTTAACGATACGTTCGTCGATGGTTCGATATATTTGACAACGGTGATTGATTCGTAATCTTGATCTTGATTAGGCACCGTCTCCACAAAAGTCGAATGGTTTGTCGCAACGTCGGTAAATCTTCGTTTGTGATTTTTACGAATGTTAGATTTATGTAAGTTGTAAAAAATCAGGATATTTACGCTAAATGGAAAGAAGATATCCCAAATCACGTTTTCCTTGTATATCCAAGAGTTGTGCGATCTATCGAATCCCAGCCATTTCACGTAAACCTCGTCACCCCTGAATGATGAGTTATTTTTACACTGATAATACTTGTTGCACTTACATTCATGATGCATTTTTTTCCGATGAAATTAGTCTTGTTGTTGCCACATAACAATTCGATGGTCGTTGATGGGTATTTTATTTTATTGTTCCAAGCTTTTACGTTTGAATAAAATGTGTTACCTCTTTCGCGTTCGTCGTCTTGGTAGGGTACAGCCACACAAACTTTGAGAAGCCATCGGTCACGTTCAGCTTGCGTTCTCTGAGCTCTTCCTTAATTGGGCTATCGTCATCGTGTTTAGTAAAAATATAGTCAACGTTGTAAGTTCAATCGTAGATATCTCTCGATATGTTTTTTCTCGTCATTTGTCCTTTCTAGTTCTCTTTGGTTTCCATTATTGGTTTTGGTGATGTTTCTAGTTGGGTTTGTAGTTTTCTTTGCTCCACACCGCTGTCTTTTGGCGTTTTATTGTTTCAGAGATCCTAATGGGCTTCTAGGTTGAGATCCTGAGTTCCTGAATGCGAAGCGAAACGGATATGACGGACTTAATTTGTGATAGATTTTTAAGATGATTAAATTGTTTGTTTACATAATTTATTGAGTTAGAAGTAGGAGATGTGTCACATGATTTTGAACTGTTGCGCAGAGATGCGGACGTACGAGAAGTTTTTCTGCCTCATGGCCGGTCGGTTTTGCGCTATTGATAAAATATATGTGGTTTTATTCGAAGAAATATTCAAGCGTTCGTATAGTACGATACATTGTCTCGACACCAATAAGCTAAGGAATGTGTCGAAATTTTTCGCACATTTGCTGCTACAGGCTCCACATCGTGGAACGTACTTTCGTGCATAAAACTGAACGAAGAGAAAACTCCGATGTGCGAAAAAAATGTTTCTCAAGATTTTGTTTCAAGAACTCTCAGACTATATAAGTCTGGCAAACTTGAATAAACAGGGCGTTTGACGGGAACAACTGGAAGCCTGAAGACCTGAGCCGCAGTCACGCGGTTATCGAAAACGTCCAGCTTCTCGTCCGCTAGGGAGCAGCGGGCCTCTCCTTCTGAATATCACTATCACTATTCTCTAATTCCTGTCTACGTCTTCGAACTCGAAAGTATCGAGCACCCCTCCCTGGATCTCACTTTTCTCGATGTCTCTAGCTTCGAAAGGTGTGCGCGGAGGCATCACAAAACATTAAAAAACTCTATATTACATTTCACTACACTTTGTCACACACTTCCGTACCCTGTCTCTCGGGAAGAAGATTTGTATATACTCCATACTCTGAATCTGCCGTGTCTGAAGACGTTCGTTATGCTGCAGGGGAAGGCGTGGAGATATCACAAAACAACAAAACTTGTTGTAAAAAAATTACAAGAAGACCAACACGTGTAGTTTTCAACCGTTTGCAGACTCGATGAAACTGAATTCAACGACGGTTGCAGAACGAAGCGCGTAAAATGTCGTCAGAGAAATATATGGTGACAGTTTTAAGAGTGCGCAGGCAAGTACCTGAGAACAACGAAAAGTTTTGTCGTGCGTGCCGATCCTCGTGCCGGATACAACGGACAGTCCCTTCCGACGAAAAGTTATTAAGATAAAATATGTCTTGCACTACAATGGCGAGCAAGGGTTCGCCGGAGCATCGGCACTCGCTTCGCAGTTTACGATATACGATACTTTAAATTTCAAGTGGCCCGAGTTCTGACGAACGTCGCATATACGGCTCGAGTGGAAATGCGTGCGAAGAAATTATGTCATGATTTATACTTAAAAAATACATTTGTATTCTTCTTTTTTTGAATATTTTTGTTCTTACGTACTACGGAAGTGCACTAAAAAATAAAACTGCTCACAATCGACGAGCTGATGTTTATCAAAGGCATCGCTATCGCGTATTACATTCGATACTTGCGTAGGATCCGTTACAGTGAACGCGATATTGGAGAATTGCGTGAACTTGACATAGACCGCCTCGACAATTCTACTCAATCGATGGAACATCGCGTCGATGCACAGATCAAGATCGAGCATACGGATAAGGATTACTTGACCATTCGGATTTCGGTGGCATTAGACTTGACATTCATTAGAGTCATTAGAGTGACGATGGTGATTAGAGTTTTTTGGTCAAGTATTCGGCCATCTCACGGCGAAGTAAAAATGGCGTCATCAAGTCAAAGTGACAGAAAATGAAGACAAAAAGTAACGCAAAAACCAAAAAAATTCAACAGCGCGTGTTATCGCTGCGGACAGACCCAATGGCGAAAAGTTGATCGGCTACCGAACCGTGCTGAGGAACAAATACAAGGCCAACAGAAAGGTGGAACGAAGGAGGCAACCCAAGAGACCAATCGCAATCCAGAGATTCGATTTTTACTGGACAGATGATTGGGTCTATTGTAAAACAGCAAGTGAAAAAATGGAAACGTCAGTGGCGAGAATAGATTTAGAAACATATCAAGTCAAGATTCATGTAGACAATAAATGAAAGAATAACAATTTTTTTGGTAAATCAATATTTATTACAAAAAATTAATTAAATTAATTTTGCTTGTGCTAAAAAAACTCAGGGTGGTGACAGAGAGTTAAGTGATAAAACGATTTGTAAAAAATATATATATGTATATATATTTATATTAAGTTCTCCTTTAGATTTTCAAAAATTAGCAGAAGTTATAATTAACCCTAAAAGCCGGGGCCCGTTTTAACCGTTAATATACCGATGGTTCGCCCAAATACACGGCGGAAAATCTGAAACTAATAGATAAAAGATGCCGACAGAGAATGAACATACTCGTTATATACTATGTGTCACTGGAGAATGTCTGCGTCGAGAATTTTTTTATCGACGGACGTTACACCCAGTCTCTCTACCTTTTGACATTCCCTATAGCAACATCCAGTATCCAAATTCCGCTATACAATACAAATTTCAATATTGGAAGTTGCTAGGAAGTGTCAAATCCGTACTGCGCATTGCCAATATTTTGGGCGCGACTAATCAGAAGATTTTTGTATATGAAACAGTGAATAGTCGGTGTAACGCCACAGAGATTAGGATAAACAACCTTATACTACAATATACTTAGGATAAACAATCTTATATAAAACTTCATCACTCTTCCTTATAGCGCTATTCCTCTGTTCGTCTATTCTGTCTCTAGACTAGAGACCCATCATCAGCTGGCTGCTGGCGTTGCGGCGAAGGTTCATTGCGTCTTCTTAAGTACAGGGTGAGATTATTAGTGAGTGAGGAGAAGAGAGACCCTTTATCAGCTGGCCGCTGGCGCCGCGGCGAAGGTTTATTGCGTCTTCCCAAGTGCAGCGTGAGATTATTGAGTGAGGAGAAGATCGCTCGAATGAATCTTATTACCATCCAGATGCCAATTAATCCTGCACAAATCGTTCCAAATTGCTTGAAACCACTCCACAGATTTTCGGCAGTTGAAATGGCTAACCGATAAAAAATTTGCTCATTAAGGAGACCTGGCCAAAAGATTCCTGATCCAGGGACACGGTGACCGGCTGCGGTCCGTGCAAAGGTATTAAGGAAAGCCGAACTCTCGACAGGGAACATGATATGATCACGCAACCTGGCGAGGCCTTTTTGGGAGTATATCTTGCTCTCGGCAAGGTGGTCTGCGTCGACGAATTTCCACACTGGTTCCGTCATTGGTTCCAAGATCTGGGGTGGGGGTACTGCTGCAGGTTTGGGAGTCAGACTTACCCACCCTCCTTTTATGTTATACATGATCGGCGGGAGAGGATTACAATCAATCTGGGTACCGCTATAGGTCATAATGTGAGTTTTGGGAGATAAATATAGAGAATGGTTTCGTATTGACACGGGTAACTGGAGGTAACGTTTCAGTGGCACGACGAGTAACAACAGTTGGAACACATTTAATAATGTGGGCTACTTTGCCCGATATAACGGCCATATAACCGGGGCCTTTCATTAAATTGTATGCGAATGCATCGGATTGGGTGTGAGCTAAGGATATTGCATTTCTTAAAACTTGCCGCTTCAATTGGCATTTGTGGTCGATAATTTTACGATAAAGGTCTTCCATTTGTGTTTTCAGGTGCTTTTCAACGTAGACAAATTTAGAATTAATGTAAGTAAAAATATCTAAGTTAATAATTGAAATTTTGGTGAGTTTAGGGAAGAGATTCTTTTCATTAGTTTCTATAACTGTCAATTTAGGGTGTTCGGTTCGTATCAAGGTAAAACCACAAACATTATATTCAGATGTTTTTGATAAAGCAAAAGTAACTTCTTTGGTTGTCAAAGAGTATACGACAGGATATTGAGTATCGGAGTCAAAGATCTTAGTAGCCTGATCTTGATACAAAATGTTATAAGTGCAATTTACATTTGTCATCTGGTACTGGCGCCCAGAATACATTTGCCCCGTCTTCGTCGATACACTGATTCTTTGAGAGTATGCATTGAGAGTATGCACACTGGTCAATGTTATGTTGTACTGAACTCGTCGTATAGAGAAAATTGGTAGAGCATCATCATGACAATCAATCTCAAAGCTAGATGCTTTGATTACTCTAGTAATGGGATGAATAAAGATGATCGCTGATTGGTTTTGTCGTGTTAATTTAGAAAAAAAATTTTGCCTTAGTTTCGACGAGGGGGGGCCCTGTAGCCGCGGCCCTCTATTTGCCTTAAAGCTGCCAATAGCAACTCCGCGAATTTTGGCGGCCAGGGCGGTTGACGGGAGGAAATAAGTGTAAATTTCGCCAGTCTTTTCGGTGGTTGCAGCTAATTCGGCTTTCTGCATGGTCGCTTGGACGGTGGATTCGCTTTGGCTCATCGTGGTAAGATCAACTGCGCTAATCGTAAAAGTTTTGGTTTGCGCAATGATCGCGGATATAGCTATAAGGAAGCTAATATTACATCCGGTGGTAGGCACGTTCTCGGGAAATGCATCTGCTGTAATCTCATTATCAAAAGCTAAATTCTTAGCCTCGTTGCGTCGATTGCCTAAAGGACGATAGCCCAGAAGGTTTGAATTTGGGACGATGTCAGCGGCGGCAACTGATGATGGATAAGGTTCCATTGGTAAACCGCTTACGGTCTGTCGAACAGCTTCAGACAGTACTCTGAGGCATGGTATTTCCTCGTATAGGTTGTGGGTTGTTGCTGTGAGTGGTCCATAATACTCTTCTCTACCTTCAATGACGTGAATGAGTAATGGTGTTAACGAAGGTTTTAGGTTTTCCCTCGTTGGAGTTTAAATCTTCCCGATGATCCTGTATTGATATAAAATTGATTTGGGAAACGCGAACTGATTGTCTTCAATCAATCGGAGAAGTTGTTCCTCCGGTACTGTTAGGACATCAAGGTTAGCTTTCTTGAGCGCTGTGATACGGCCCCACAGAAGTACGGTCGCGTAGTAATCCAAGTACTCGGGGGAGTAGACTTTTTTGAATGTTTGGGTCGTCATCTCACTGCATGTAATGCGTGAGACTTCGATTAGAGCTGGTGCTCCAGGTGACATCGGTGTATCGATGTTAATTTCTCTGACATTCATCCCGTGACTAAAGACGGAGTTTTTGCCAGGATCCTCAGAACTAAGTTGTGACTGGTCGGCGTTCTTTGAAAGATTCGTTGGCTTATTTAAAGTTCTGGGTACTCGATGTCGGGGTTGTGTTTGGTGAGGCCCTGCGTTAACAGGTGGGTTGCCTCGGTTTGGCTGTGCCAAAACAGCGTTTGGATCTCGCTTGTTTTTTGGCTTGCCAAGGTAGACTTTGGGTCTAGCTCCTAGGTGTTGTTGGGGTTGTGGAGGACCTGCAATGCCTAAAGCCCGAGCGACCTGAGTCACAACCACGCGGTTATCGAATGCCGCCAATCGTTTGACCTCCGCGGTAGGACGAAAACTTCGACCCTGCGCGAGATGGTCAGCGTACAGTTGCGCTCGCCTGCATCCGACGGTCGCGAGGACGGCAGCGTGCAGTTGAGCCCGCTTGCGTCCGATGGTCGTGAGACCGGCAGCGTTCAGCGAATTAACGCCAGATTATTTCCACGATAACCGCGTTATCTCGACGCGTTCAGAGCCGGACAACTGACTCGATTTGCCCGATTAAAGACTTAGCCCCGCGTGGTCGGTATGAAGTGTTCGACAGAGAGAAGAGAGATCCTCGAAAAGTAGAAAGCGAGCTCCCTACAATGAGGATAATCTCCCCTCGCCACCGGCACGTCCAGTCGCATCCCTCCACGCACAGTTAGGTCAGATTATCTGAGCAGTTTTTGTTATGCGATCCAGGTTGTTCCCGCTCAAAGACCACGCACGAGACAGCCGTCACGTCTGAGAACGTGGAAATTGACGCAGTTATGTGCTAATTATTAAAATCTCGCGAATTCCGGATAAGCCGACGACTTCGAACGGCACTCCCAAAAATGCGACGATTTTAAATGTTTGAAAATGCAACGATTTCGAGCGGCAATCCTGAAAATGCGACGTTCCTTTTCCTCTTCTTCGATCCTCCTTCGATAAATTTCTCTTTTCTTCTTACGTAATTTTCTTTCTTCAGTCTTTGTTCGTCTTTGCATCGTGTCCTCTATCACGATGTTTCGTTGAGATGTTCCTCTTGATTTTTTTTTAACAATGTTCTTGTCAATCTTCTTTCTCCGTCATTATTTTAATTTTTTCTCGACAAACGTAATGTTTTATCATGTTTGTGAGATTCAGGGGGAGAGTTTACGATATACGATTAACAAAATTGTAGATTGTAAGACGACTCATGTATTGATAAATTAGAGTCGAATTTTTATATTAATCAGTACATAAACATATAATATTTGTAAGTTACATTTATGGCACATATTTGTCGCAAAGATGATGATCATGAAAGAAATGTGTTATGCAAAGCGATTTTTTGCACTAAGAACAAGTAATTATGGCAGTTTTACCACAAATGTCACATTTTACTTTAAAATTACTCTTGAAACAAAATTCGACTGATGTTTGAAATTCATTTAGCCTATTCTGTATATATCCACTTTTAAACCACGCATATTTCAATAAATTTTGAAACCTAGGCGATGATAATTAATTGATTGTGCGTTAATGACTGCAATTTCAAGATATTATTTCGAACCTGGAGATCTATTGCAAGGTCTAACAACATAACCATATCAGAAAAATATCTAATAAAATTTTTCCACAATCGGAAACCGTATACATCTAATGGTTGTATTTTTTTCGTTGTACCGGCCGGAATAGTTAATAAAACAAAGTCTGTTGCACTATCTGGTTTAGTTTCTGCAATTGTATTGTTTTTATATTTGTTATATCTATTTTTTCTTTTTTGTAGATTCATTCTCCTGTTGTTATTGGTTTAATAATTATAATATTTTCTTTCTTTTTCTTTTTAATTATTTTATTGCAGTTTCTTGGCGTTCCTCCTGACCCAGCTCCTATCTACATCATTCTTTTGAGTTCTCCCAATTCTTGCTTTATATTTCCCAATTTCTTTCGGAATGATAGCGATAGGAGAGTGACGACTTGTTTAAGATTGGAATAGAGTACAGTCGTCGGTTCAGGAGTAACAACTCCATTAACTACACATTTGACGATTCTAGGAAAGTAAGTTGTTTTGTAACCTTTCACTACGCTCAGTGAGTTAATCAGGTTCGCCAGAGGTGCGAATATAGCTCCCAGATCGTTTACGCACCTGATCGACAGTGACGTCTAGATGTCCTCCGATTGGAAACATTGAGTGGGAACACTGTACACGCATGGTTTAGCTCAGCTTGATTTTAAATTGTAGTAATGTTACTCTATAAAGTTGATAGACAGAGCAACCAATCGGTATCTTTATCTGCAATTTTGCATCCATCGCGGCTATTTTCGTTCGTTTTTCAAGGAAACGACGCGGTTACCTCGGCCCCTTTTTTTCGTCTCCCTCGTTATTTTCAGTTTTGATTTTTAGATTGTTCTATTTCAATCTTTATTACTGCCTCTATTATAATATGCGTAATGCGCAGATAATATTTTTTCTCTAGTTTTTGCAACTTAGATTGTAAGAAACTACAGAAGACCTGTTTTTCAGAGCGCGGTTCAGCCATTTTAGACAACAATTTTTCGAATTTGTCGTCTTCACGCATCCGTTTAGCGTTTTGCGGTTCTACCGATATACTTCGGCTACGTCTCTTCCTCGTATCTGGTGGAATACATAACGCCAGGCTTGATAGACCAGATGAATTACCTGGCAAAGCTCTCTCCGACATACTTGTCAATGGAGAATTTAATATTGACAGTGGTGCAATGGTTTCTGGCCTTTGTGGCGTGCATGAAGTCGGTGGAGATAATAAAACAGATCTCATATCTTCATTATGCAAAATAAATTTTAAGTAATGAGTATCTCAGTTTATTATAATAAATCAAATGATATACACTATACAGTATACATAATATACATACTTTGCACTACTGCTGTCTCAACAGGCTGCGACTGTGAAGGAAGTAAAGTGTCTCTGAGAGTCGTGATTGGCACAAACCTCGAGGATGTTTGACGGTTTGAACACGAATTTCTGGTCTGCGACAACCCATCTAGGTTACTGTACGTTCTGCATTGAATGAAAATAAAAATTTATTAATTGTTTAGACAAGCGTCAGAATCGTAAGCAATAAATTCATAATTTTGTTAAAGTAATTAAGTATGTGAAAATTATGAACGTACTTTCGGAATTGCACTGTCGGCACAAAAAATTCCATAAGGTTATAAAATTTGCATAGATCTGGCTTCTTTATAGCCGCACTTCCACTAGGAATGTATGTTTTCATTCCCTGGTGCTTCCGACGGAATGTATCCCAAAGATTTTTTCCATTTTTTCTAAAGTATTTTCGATTCCTGACCTGCATGAAAAACGAAAAATATTGCATAAAATGTGTAAAAATTTTGTATCCTATAAACTTTCAGCACAAGCTTTATTTACAAATAAAAAATATACTTACCAAGAAGTGCGGATATTTCATCCCACGTTCGTTTTGTAGTATCGACTCCGCGTAGTTGCATATCTGATCTCTGGTCCCACAGACAACGTCTGTTACGAACCTCCATTATTATAATTTCTTCAAAAACGTCAGAATTCTGAACAATTGTTTCAGTTTCTTTTAAAAATAAAGTTAACGATTAATTAATATATAAATTAACATTATACACATATCTGAGTTGTCACAAATTATAAATAAAAGACACATTTATAATAATAAAATTAGACGCACATAAGTAAACAAATACATACATCCATATTTTCTGTACTTTCCATATTCTCTTCTAGACTCATTTTGAAGTACAGTTATTTATATTACTAATTACGATACACAGAAACCCGAGCACTCTGTATAGGTTATGGTCGCCAGGTTTCGTGCTATTTCGCGCATCGCGAGCGATAAAAGTAGAAACTTGGTCAACTTTTTGAGCGACGTCGCGTTGAGTCTCGCGACCGATGTGACGTCTGGAAAAGTAGTAGTTTTGGTCGTAGGGGCGGCACCTCTCTGCCGACGCCATCCCCTCGCCCACCGCTTACGGCATCCCCCACGCGTTCCACTTCCTCACCTCAACCTCCCCGACAGACACTCCCTGGGGTGGAAACCCGTACTGGCAACACATTTTTTAGCCGTGCACACTCTTGGCAAAGTGTTTTTTGGTATATGTTCTCTCTAATTATATAATTACTTAGAAATACAACATGAGCACGTAGTTACAACAAACGCGCTATTACTACATTTTAGGCACATAATACAAGCATAGGTTAGAGAAGTAATAGTTATTTGTGTAACAAGTGCGGGAAGTTGAGAATTGGACACGAGTGCGGAGTGGACGCACGAGCCGAAAGCGAGTGCGATCACCCGCACTCGTGTCCAATTCTCAACCCGCAGCACGTGTTACACATCCTATTTTATATTACAAAGTGCGTGGAAAGTGGCCTATTGCGCGCGCGTCATCTGTGTGACGGATGGCCGATTCCGCACGCGTGAGAGATTTCTCATCCCTGCACGGGTTCGAGTGGGGAATTTCTCGCGTGGGAAATTGGCTATTTGTCGCACAGATGGTGCGCGCGGAATGGGCCATTTTCCACGCACGTGTGATATAAAATGATATATGTACCGCGTCTTCGATCGCTTCGGACTTTATTTCGAGCTTTTCAGCCTTCTTCCAAGGTCTATTGATCTTTACTAAAGATGATTGCATATTAGTTGGAAAGGTAACAAAACCAAAACAAGTTTTGGTCAGTGGTGAGATATCTCAAATTAAAAACTTTTTTCAAGAGAGGCAGGGAGAGGGAGAGAATATTTTTTTTATAATTGAGAATATATTAATCTGTTTTATACCGATTTTTAAATAAAATGTGTTAAACTTTACTTGAGGCCGTAGAGGAAAATAACGCAACACTGATGAATGATATTCTGACACTATATATTACATTCGGTATCTTGAGAAGTACAAAATATACTTAAAGCACTAACGCTTTCTCGGCACGAGCGCATATGCGCATGTTATCAACCGCAAGTATAACTGTTGTTGGTTAATTCCAACATAATGTATAAATTTATTTGTCTCAGGTGACGTTTCTCCTGCTACCTTAATATTAAAAAAAGTGTTTCAGTACTCTGTGGCCATTAATGTTTCATTTAGGTCACATTTTTCTATTTTTTATATATATTGGTATTTATATGTATACCTAATATACATAACACTTTTGTAAAACATTTGCACATATTAATTATTCACATACATTAATTATAATTATTATTTTACACAATATGCTCCTTACTGTGCGTTTTACATTTTATTGCACAATAGCCACAATATGACTGTGAATGAAATGGTGAGAATTTTGGCTATACTGTCAAATTCTCTCATTGTATTGATCTTGTTGTGTGCATTGTTATTTCTTTCTGTCTTTTTGAAATATTTTTATTAAGTTGTACATATGTATATAATTACGTCGATTTGCGTTCTGTATGGTAAATCTTGTGCGGTGCAAGTGAAACTTGCAAAATTTATATGGTCGATTAAGGAAACGAAAAGGTAACGACTGAAATTTTAAGTTTTGGCTATTATTTATGCAAATGTTATTTTGATTGTGCTATAACAGCTGCATCAATAACAGCAGAATTGCATCAAAAGATAATTTTTATCCGTGACAAATCTCTTATCATTTTGATGAAGATTATAATATAATATAAGATTATAATATATAAGATATTTTTTGTTATTTCTTTTTTTACATGGAGAATTATTATATTATGTTTCCGGATAAAAATAAGAAATACGGTTATTTTTCTAGCGTAATGTTTCAAATTCTATGGAAATTGCAGTCGTTATCTGTTTTAGTCTTAATTACGAGACGTCAGTGGCAAATTTTTACTTTGTGTCCATTTATAGAGCTATATTTTATTTACGAAACAAAATTTCATATTTTCTTTTTATTTTTCTGAAATTTTGTAGAATCGTAATGAAATTGCTGCAGGGCTATGATTTTAGAGAAGTATATTTGCCATTGACGTCTTATATTCTTTATGTATATATGCGTGAGTGAGGTTAGAAGAAACAGTAGAGATAATGAAATAGAGATGCAATTCCTCGATGGGAGAAACTGCAAAACACAAATTTGTACCAATACGCGCATATGCGTACGTGCATGACAGCTGCATCTGTGCAATACTGTACAGGAGTCGTAAATAAGTTAGTTTTATATATATAATTAAAATTCGTTGACGGTTTCTCGTCGACGCAAAACGGAAATAAACTAGTCCCTCGCAAAAAGACAGACAGCTGTACGTAATGTGATATTTAGTGCGTGCAAAGTTTACTTGTACATGTATATCTGTCAACGTCACTCTTTTATAGCATTGCGTTGTAGATGCTCTGCAAGAATATTTATGAACGATGTAGTGAATACGCGCGTGCAATATCGAGTATATGAGTCGTCTGCTTCCAACATAGTGAGAGTAATTAAAAAAGACTTACGGATATGTAAGCAATGTATAATAATATTAATATATTATAATTTTAGCGAGATTCATGAAATTGAATTTACACTATTTTGAAAGTAAACGGCTTATATTATTAGTCTTTTCGTCTGAGGAATGGCTTATTAGTAATGTTGAGGAGCGAAAGGAAGTCTTCATATTACATAGACGAGATTTCGATGTACGTATCTAGAGACACGGTACGTACAAGCGGGGAGATTAATAATTACGTGCGCCTGTGTAATATGTCAAACAAACGAAAATATGTCCGCGCTGTCAGCGGCGAGCATTGAAAATACGAATTGTACGATATTGATTATAAGTTGTGCGATAATGTTTTGTATAATATTTTGTATAGATTATGCATATGTACATTATTAGAAGAATTCTGTCAATCTTTGTCATTCTTTACCTTCCACAACGCCACCTAATATGATATGCATGACATATGATGCGATGAACCATTTTCCGTAATTTTCTCTTTATTTTCTGACTTAATACATCTTCCGTCTAATTGAAAAAAATATTTCGCTATTTTGTATTTTTAATTACCCTTTAACGTTAGCAAATTTTTTTATTTAAAAGCATAGAGAGTATTGTATATTACAAGATTTTATTGTCTTTATCTTATTATATAAATCTGTTTATTATTAGTCACATCGGAAGCTCGAATATTAACTTTTGCATAAATCAACATAGATAAAATAATTAAAATTTTTTCATTATTAAATCGAAAATGCAAAGGTTTGAATCTGCTAGTCGTAAAAAAAACAATATAAGTGATGAGATAATTGTTAATCGCATCGGCATTGTAAATAAAAGAGAAATCTTTAATTGTTAAGTTGAAAGTAATGATCTTCAGCGCAACAAACGACATGACAGTTATTGTTCTTTGGATTGTCATACGATAGCGGTTACTGGTCATCGGTATCAGGATATGCGAACGGTAAGTAGCTGTTTCTAACGGTAAGTCGTAACAGATATATATTATTAAATTTTAATTAAGGTAAAGGTACCAATACCCGGACATGTATCTATATCCGGACACCTTTATTATTTATAAGTATAACGCGAATTAAAATCAAAGATAAAAGTATTTTTTCTTATAATTTGAAACTTCAGTTATAATATCCAAGCGTTTATTTTCATAAATTTATATTTTTTTAAAGGTATCCAGACAGATACGTGTCCAGGTATTGGTACATTTCCTATGCTTAAGTGTCCGGGTATTGGTACCTTTACCTTAAGGCATTAATCATGCATTTGAGAGCGTTATACACGTCAAACGATATTTTAGGAATTCTTTAGACCCCGCGAGATTTTTACTCGAATTTTAATTGGATAACCGAGGGATAGATTTTGAGCATGGAAATTGATACGTGATGCTTGACAGTTTGTCATTATCTTGACGTAAGGGTTGTACAAGAGGCAGAAACGAATGCTATAATATCGACAATTCCAATTTGATTTATAATTAATTTATTAATATCGCCGGTTTGTACCATTATGGCTACGTTCGTCTTGACACTTTTAGCGCTGAAAGCATCGTTCTAGCCTCGTTTGATATTCGATGTGCAACGAAGATAGAATGATGCTTACAGCGCTAAAAGCGTCAAGACGAACCCAGCCTATAAGTGATTGTATTACTGCTATATATAAATAAGGAAACATATATTTCTGATTTAACTTGGTTATTTCTTTAATAATTTGCGAAACATAAAGCAATCCTCAGCACACAGCTTAGAACAGCGCGGTAATGATTGCCCGAATGATTGACACGAAAAGTTTAAACTAATTCCTTATTGTGATCTTACAATGCTCCAGCGACTGCACATTTCTTCTTAAAGAAATCATGTGTTTATTTTGTCCATCCTCTTTTATGTCGGCCATTTTTTATAGCCTTTTTATCGAGAATTTTTTGATAGATATAATGTATACGTATAGCTTGTTTGTTTGCGATATTATTAGTTATTTTATAATTAATCGCAAACATGGAGAAGTGGACATCAACGAATTCTGTATTTTTAAGGCTCCTATCTTGGCTCGATTGCCAAGTCTGCGATGATAGTACACACAATGTCACATCTAGCAAAATTAGGCTGAAAAGAGTGAAAAATGACGTTAAAAAGCTAAATTATTCTTGCTACGTACAGCGGTATTTTTCGTTCTAGTGTAGTGTTTTTATATTTAAAATAAATGTCTAATAATAGTTAATCTAATAAATTGTTTAACAATAATTTAACAACAATTATAATTTAATATGTGAAAGCAAATATTTATTTCAATTCGGCAGCTGTAAAACGGGTTGTTTTCGTCCTTAATTGATTAGGCATAATTCAATTCGACATATGTGGATTACTTAAACAAAAGAGAAGTTTTCGGTATGTTTTAGAAGTCTATTCTATCAATTGCAAACGGTATCTTATTAAAAAACATTTTTATTTTAATGTATGTTGCAAGAATTTTTATGATATTTTTCTCACTTCTGACGTCATCAATGATCAATGAAGTCACCATCCGCCTTTGTTAATAATTTATAGCATTACGTAATGATAGATAGTTATAGAAAGATAGACGATCATGAAGGACTTTTGAGACTTCGACGTCTGTTGATTATATGACAGTGGTTAGCTGAGTACTCTCTCGAGTACTCTGACAGTCAAAAGTTGAGGTCAGATTTCAGAGTCAGGACGGCCGAGTGTAGAAATGAAATATATAGAAACGAAATATTACAATCGCGCAATATTAAGATAAGACAGACCGAGCAAAGCATCGACGTTTCTAAACATTATATTAGTCAGCAGATCAATACATTGACAAACAACCGCCTCGCGATTCGAAAGACGTGCTAAACGATTTAGCGACAACTCGAATATGATCGGCGAATCAAAAACGGCCAAGCCGAGTTCTCGTTCGTTCATTGGCCAATTAACATCTTTTCTTATATTTTATTTTCTTCAAATTTTACAAAAACATCGCTATCATTCAAGTATCTACATATATACATATACATATGCATTATGTATGCATATGGAAATGTATGCATATTTATAAAAGTGATATAAAGATTTATTATAAAAAATGTAAAATAAATATTACAGATGTAACAGTATAATATTTTTTATTATACTTTAAAACAAATATTAAAATTTTTTTGTCGTGTAATACGGATCCGTGTTATATAAACCTATCTTATATGAACATTATGAACCCGTGTTTTATTGGGGTCTACTGTATATAATTGAATATATAATTTTATAAGTGCAGTATTTTATATTGTCTCATAACAAGCACAGTTTTTTTTTTATAAAAAATGCACATGCATTAAATCTACATTTTAATATTGACTTATAATACTGATACATTTAAATTACTGATCATATCGATGATATTAAATGTACCAGTATTAACAAATCAATATTAAAATATACATGTAATGCATGTTCATTTTTTGTAAACAACTGTGTTTATTATAAGACATTACATAATACATTTAAATTATTGATCATATCGATGATATTAAAGTTATGCATTAATATAGCTTCATAACTCTGTGAATCCAGTCTATAAATGGAGAAACCTTAGTAAACACTCCAGGTAAGTTGCTAGG
The DNA here is from genome assembly GCF_003070985.1 of Temnothorax curvispinosus. NCBI lineage: Eukaryota > Metazoa > Arthropoda > Insecta > Hymenoptera > Formicidae > Temnothorax > Temnothorax curvispinosus. The sequence continues at coordinate 16,456 of NW_020219771.1, read as the reverse complement.
ACAATATGCGTCTCCGTAACTCACAATACCGATTTGAAGGGCATGGCCATTTCTTCTTACGATGAGAGGACCACCGCTGTCGCCCTAAAAGTACAATATTAAATAATAAATTTACGAAAACACAGAGATACTTTCAAATTTTATTTATTAAAGTTGCTTAAAATGATTCAATATAATTCATATTGCGCGTTAGAGTATTCTACTTATACTTATAATTTATTTTGCAGTGTATTATTATAAATTATAACTGTATGATTTGTGATTACTTTACCTGACAAGCGTCTCGTCCCAAACCTGCGGCCGTGCAAATGTGCTTGTCGCTGATGGACCAGTATCTCTTGCATACATTATTTTCTATAATCGGCAATGTAGCATACTTAAGTCTTACAGTACCATCGCCACCCATACGATCTCTTCCCCAACCGAGCACTTGAGCATCTCTGTTTACAAAACTTTCGTCATAAAACGCGAGTCTTATTGGCTGAATAGTTCCTAAAATTGGACAATATTATATTTTTAACTAATAGTTTCTTAAAATAAACATTGAGGCACGATATACGTTAGTAATATTTTTTTAGTAATTTAATAGTGATTTGTGATATTTTTTTAGTGTGTATCAAAGATCATAAAAAGAGCTGTACATACACATTAAGATTTTTTCTTATTGAGTCTCCTTTTCACATTTATAAGATTATTTGTTATTCAAGTTGTTATTAACTTTCCGCATTATTAACTTTTCCGTAGAATAATAAAATAATGCCGACATATAAATAAATAAATAAACGCAAAAGAAAAAAGGAAAAAAAATATCGATTTAAATGTACTTACTGGAAAAGGGAATATCTTGTGGCATGTAGAGTAATCCAATATCATTGTAGGCCTTTGCGTATTGCGGATGTGGAATCGCTTGATTCGTAATCATCGACACACCGGGGCCTTGCAGAAAATTGTATCCAACTCCAGATTTGTCGACGATACCGAACACTACGAAAAATCTTCGCGGGTAGTCTACTACGCAATGGCCGGCTGTGAGAACCCATCTTCTGGATATGACCGTGCCGCCGCAACTCCCGATTATTCCTTTGCCCACGAGTCGATGCACCACTGCCATGAATGGAAAATCTCCGAGCCCCGCATAATGTCCGCCCACTATTCTAACCGAGTCTTCATCCGTCGTTTAAGAAAAAATGTCAGTGTAGCGAAAAAAATAAGATGCTCATTGTCATTTTGGTGGAAATACTAAGAACTATGTGTGAAAAAGTCATACATGAAATTACATATCTTATTAAAAGTGAATTATTTAAATATTACATTATCGTAATCATTAGATTGCAAGTTAACGATGCTACAACTTTATTCGGATTTTATTACAGAAAAAAAAAACACATTTAGATATAGGAAAAATAATATAAACTTGCAGCAAGCAATAATCAAATCGTATATGTTGATCAAATTAACTAAGATTTTAAAAATTTTTGTTTTTGCTCACCATCATCATCAGGAAAAGTAACATCGCTGGGATTGTCGAATACGATGTACTGACTTTGAGTATATTGACACACTGTCAAACTGATTATAACGCACAGAAATGTCTTCGTACTTAGCAGACTCATGATAGACTGTTCCGCGTGCGTTCCCTGCAAATTTCCTATTTATGCAGTTGCGTCGATATTTAGGCAATAATGACAACTAACGAGATTATTAACGCTTTTCACAACGGTTTTGTGAGATGTATTAGAAATAAAAATTCTGGAAAGTACTGCTTGAAAATACATGTACTGTATTATTGCATGAAAGACACTAGCATGTGCACATTATTTTCAATTATTTGTAAGTGAAGCAATATTACGTGTCTTTATCAAAGGTATTTTTATTGTTCGTTGTATTGTCCAAGTTGCGGTGTCAATTTTAAAAGAATAACTTCTGCCGTATTCGGATATCACTTATAAACTTGTGACACTATTATAGCACGTAACATTTTAGGCATACTTTTTATGGGCTTAATTCAAAATCAAAATTTCTTTGAATTGTGACAGTATTTTCCTAGGGGTGTGATATATTATTGTCTTGCTTTTTAGCTTTTTAAACATAGCTATTTTGTGGACAATTACGTCGAGAGTCAGTGAGCGTTTGCTACTATGGGTAATTATTATTCCACAAAAAAGGAATTTATATCGCAGGAATTTATATAACTTTACTTACAATAGATTTAAACTTACACACTAAAGTGACTATGTCATAAATACGCACTGCGAGGTGAAGAACTGTCGAGAAACTGCTGAGAACTGCTTCTTCAGTCTGAGATTTCTCTTTTTACAGGACCTAAAAAGGATTTTATCGCTTTTCTGGAAAATTTTACTCTAGTCTAAATGATCCATCCTAAGAGATTTCTAGTGTTATCACCTTCCTAAAATAAGCACGTGGATGATGATCACACCATATTCTAAGGGTTCTCGATGTTATCGCATTCCTAAGGTAAGTACTCTCTAAAAGTCGGAGAGTGGAAATATCACTAAAAAAAAAAAAAAAAAAAAAGTGAGATGCAAGTAACGAAAAGTGAAAACTGAACCTGCGCACTTCGAGTGATTTGCCACTCTATGAAAGAGTTAAATTGCGCTCTATAAGTTTTGGAATGAAATCGCACTCCATTTGAGTGAAAGAGCACTCTTTTCGAGTGTAGTAGATAAGTATCCATATTATACGAGTGAATTATGTCACTCTACGACTCTACAATTTTGAGTAGAAAATTTTACTCTGGTAGAGTCATTTACCAGTCTCTCTTTAGTGAATCGTGATTCACTATAGCTTTAAAATGAAAGATCCGGTAGAGTAGGCGCTCTAAAAATTTGAGTGAAAAATTCACCCTTATGAGTGCCCGCATTTACTCAAATTAGAGTGACAACTCTCTCTTTTGAAGTGACTATCGCAATCACTCTAATATATTAGTAGCGAAACCATACACTCTATGCGATTTAGAGAGTACGTGAATGATTATCACTATCACACTATCTTTATAGTACCTTCAGAATGCACCTTCAGAATGCGTTTGTTTATTTGGCATACACAATTCTGTGATAGGTAGCGTATTTATCTTATGTGAGAAAATATGTCGCTGATATATCGTTCTTTTTCCCCTCATCTTTTAATTTTATTGTAATTTCAGCTGTATGTATGAACAGAATTTTTCATAAGTACTTCACCGCGGAAGGCAATTGCAATCGATAAGCATTTCGATAAGTTTTTCCTCGACGTGTGCGACGATGACTAATGTGTAAAGTTGTGTGAACTGATAATTATATTTACATGTTAGTATAAGAAAAGAAGTATTTAATTCGAGGATTTGTAGCATCTAATTTCAAATATCATTGTCAAATATCATTTGTAAAAGGTAAATATCTGCTTTTAGGAGTTAACAATTTTTATTCCCTATATCTCTCGTTGGATTCTATCGTTTGCACTAAAACGGTCTTGATAGTAATCCACTTTTAATGTAAATTATACGGTCATAGATTTTTCCGCAAAAAGTGAAAACAATGGAAAGCAAATACTACATTTGCATGTCGAATAAATCGCAAATTACATTTTTATTTATATTAATTCTCTTATTACAAGAAAGAAACGTTTTAAGCAAACAAAAATAATCCTCATAAGTTAATGGTGCATGGATATGGTATAGTATATTGTGCACCAAGGGGCGAAAGTAGTGTTTTTCAGACGAGTGTGAAGATTGCCGCCCTCGCCTTCGGCTCGGGCGGCAATCACACGAGTCTGAAAAAGCTTTCGCCCCGAGGTGCACACGATATTTTTCACAATACCTTTACGGAAAGTTTGACTTCCATGCCTAGAGAGAGGCGAGAGTGGTCAATTTTAAGCCAAAACTTACTTTCCTCCCTAGGGCAGAAAGTGATCACTTTTGTCCTGCTAAACAGGGTCGAAAGTGGTCACTTTCCTCCCTAGGGAGGAAAGTGGTTACTTTCCGCCCGCTATGCCGCCCTGGCGTGAAATTGGCCGCTTTCGCCCCTCTCTACAGGCATGGAAAGTCGAACTTTCCGTAGAGGTGTTGTGAAAAATAATAATTTTACCTTTTTACAATCAATGAAGTAATCATTAAAAAAAATTAATCATACACTTATTGACAAAAGTTAAGAAACAAAATATTCTTTTACAAATTGTAAAAGACAACTTCCAGTCGACTTTTAAAAATGACGGAAAGTCGACTTCTAAATAGTCGCGACTTATAAAGAGACGGAAAACAGTCTAGCAGTCATTTTTATTTTATATTAAGCGGCGCGTCATGCATCATCAATATGACGACGAATCTCGAGGAGGAGCAGATGAGGAACGAGTGCGAAGAATACGTGCCGCGAGACAGGACACGATGAGACGTCGTAAAGCGCCGCGCTATCAACCACCGCCACGAAATATCATCGTCGTCGTCGTCATTCACAGTCGATCGTCATCATTAATTGTCTTCCCGTTGACTTCCTCCGATACTTCCAATAGTTTCTCCAGCAGAGGGTCGATTATGTATCTTGAAATGAGGTAAAAATTACAAAAGGGAGAAAATTCACTTAGCGTATCTACGATTTTATTTATCAAAATCTAGTAAAATCTGTTTACTTTTGTAATTTTCATCTCAATTGTTTCAAAATACACAATCGACCTCCAGATGTACGCGGCGGTTTATTTTATCGGCGTTAAAACGTTGGCGGGAAGTCGACTTTTAGTCATGACGGAAGTCGACTTTTTATCATGACGGGAAATCGACTTTTAATCGGCGGTTTTTAAGACATTCGCCGACTTCAAGTCGACTTGAAGTCGACTTTCGTCCTTAACCTTTTGCTTGTAACGTCGGGTCACTCGTGCCCTGGCGAAAGTGACTGTCCTCTGTAGCTCGAAGGGAGAGGGGGAGGATTGTTTAAACAAATGAAAAAATCGGCAATATAGCGATTGATCCTTAAAGTAGGATAGTTAATAAGGTAACATAAATTTTTTTAGATTTTTTTAGAACACTTTAAAGTATTTTTTAGGCGTAAGAAAAGAGTGACCCGACGTTACCAGTTACAGGTGCCGAAAAAGACGTTACAAGCGAAGGGTTAAAAATGTCGACTTCTCTGCCAAGTCAGTTTCGGTAGAAGTCGACTTAAAGTTGACTTTTTAGTTGACTCTTAGAGTACTTTACATAACACAGTCTTAACTAAAGTTAGAATGGCACTCTTAAGGGGATCCTATAGTGGCGGTAGTTACCGACATTTTTTCATTTTAAGGAATTTTTGAATTGGCTTTACAGAATTGCAAGTTTTTGGTCTAGAATTAAAGTACGCACAAAAATCTACATCGCGTTGTACGATTTCATATCGGAAACAAAAAAAAATTAAAAATTTTACTAATTTGGGCACATACAACTGTCATCTGACGACAATAACAAAATTACTGCAGTTTATATATATATAATGACACCAAGGCGACGTAGGGACAACATGTAGGAACAATATCGTGTAAATAAAACTAAGATTCAACGTCTAGAAAAAAAGATTCCGTAAAATGAAGTTTTATTAAGCAAAAGCACATTTAGGTTGACAGGATAAGCAGTATTGCGTGTAGCGAGAGATGGCGCAGCAATCGAACAAAGACAGATGCCTCTGGTTTGACAAGGACAGACATAGATATATAACATAGAAAACAGGATTAGAAATGTTGACATTACCGACGTCAAGGAAGTTCGGCCTTCGCTATAGAATCCCCTTAAGGCTGGTGTCCCATGGCACGTATTTTTCGCGTAAGGGCCGGGGCACGAACATTGCCGTAGCGTCTTACGCCACCTTACGTGAGAATTGCCTTACGCCACACATAAGCCAAACGTACGGCAACGCACATAGAAAAACGTAACGTAACATATCATACGTTACATGCGTTACGTTACTTTCTATGTGCGTTGCCGTACGTTTGGCTTACGTGTGGCGTAAGGCAATTCTCACGTAAGGTGGCGTAAGGCTGGAGTCCCATGGCATGTATTTTCCGCGTAACCGCGTAACCAATCAGAAACGCGAATATGCATAACCGAAAATGCGAAACGTTTCTAATTGGTTACGCGGTTACGCGTTACGCGGAAAATACATGCCATGGGACTCCAGCCTAAGACGCTACGGCAATGTTCGTGTCCCGGCCCTAAAGCGTAACCGCGTAACCAATTAGAAGAGAACGTTTCGCATTTTCGGTTACACATATTCGCGCTTCTGATTGGTTACGTGATACGCGTTACGCGGAAAATATCAGGGCCCGGATTCTCTAACGAGAAACGTATACGCAAACTTGGCTCTAACAGAAAGGCTGCAAATTGATTGGCTATCGCACAGTTTTTAGCCAATAAGCTTGCAGCTTTTCTGTTAGAGCAGAGTTTGCGCATACGTTTGTCGTTAGAGAATCGAGCCCCAGTTCATGTGACGGCACCCTTAGGCTGGTTTCACATAGGGCGTAAGATGCGTATGCGTAACTTGCGTCAGCCAATCAAATCGTCTTAGTATTTAATCGTATCATACGCGTATAGTAGCTGAGACGATTTGATTGGCTGACGCAAGTTACGCATACGCATCTTACGCCCCATGTGAAACCAGCCTTACAATTAGACTTGGTGTCCCATGGAGCGAATTACGCGGAAGCGAAATAAGCGGATCGCCAATCACGGGACCGCTTCGACGAAATCTTTGAAAAAGCTCTATCAGAATACGTGATCTACGATTCCGTGATTGGTGGTCCGCTGGTTCCGCTTCCGCGTAATCCGCTCCATGGGACGCCAGCCTTAGGTTGAAGTCCCATGGAGCCAGTGTACTGCGTATCGGCGTATGGCAAAATTTGGCCAATCACAGGCTTCGTTTTCGTTACGTCAACACAAACATCGGCTGTCCCATGGAACCGATAATGGACTACTTACACTTTCTCTATTTTTCTGTCTGTTTCTAAGTTGCTTTATTTGTTTCTCTGTCTATCTGTCCATATTTCTATCTACTTGTTAATGTCTCTATCTCTTTGTTTCCTCCCTCTCTCTCCTCGTTTTTCTATTTCTCTGTGTGTCTCTACCTCTTTGTCTGTTTCTTCATCTCTTTGTGTGTTTTTATGTTTCTCTGTTTTGCTGTCTCTCTATTTCTGTATCTTTTTGTCTGTCTCTTACTTTATCTATTTCTGTTTTTTTTTTATTTCTCAGCTGCCATATGCTGTCGCTATATATCTTTCTATGTTTCTACCTCTTTGTTTCTTCGTCACTCTGCGTGTCACTTTGCGTTTTTCAGTTATGTTATTATCGCTATGTCTGTCTATTTATCTTTCTGTGTTTCTGTTTTCCAGTCTGTTTCTCTGATTTCCCATTTGTCTATTTTTCTGTCTGTTTCCCTCTCTCTCTCTCTCTCTCTCTCTCTCTTTCTCTTCTTCTTTTCCTCACTCACTCTCTCTCTCTTGGTCTTTTTCTCTTCTTCTCTTTTTTCCTTCCCTTTTTTCTCTCCCTTTTTCTCTTTCTCTGTTATAATCTATAAATAACTTTAAAATTAATTTTTAGAACAAATAGAAATTCAAATGTATTCGAAATTTTAAATATTGATAATAAGCCGGAAACTGTATGTTTTTCTTCGAATGAAATGGTAAGCCAGTGGCACACGGTGCATGTTTTTCTGCTGGATTGTTTGCGATCTAGTAAATTATAATTATTATAATTGCATCACTCAGCACTCGAGATTTCTAGTAATTTACTAGATCGCAAGCAATCCAGAAGGAAAACGTGCTCTGTGTGCCGCTGGCTTTAGAATCAGCCCAACTGGGAGATTCTACTGTGTAAATTAAAATTTATATAATATTATAATATAAATTTTTTTATAGAAATTTTAACAAAATTTATGTTAAAAATTGTTTATAAATTATAATTAATTAAATATTTTAACAAATATGTAAGAAATCATAAATTCCCTCTAATCAGAGTCTGGCCAACTTACAGTTTTGGTAAAATTCTGCGAGAGAGGAGAATATATAATTACTATCGCTTTCTCTTTCTTTCTATCTTAATCTTTATCTCTTTTTTATCTCTTTCTTTTTTGTTTTTCTTATTTTTGCCAAGAAATGGCGAACCAATCAAAGCTACTGTACTGTATGACCAGACTCTGATTAGAGGGACTCTAAGAAATCATATAGGGTAACTGGGGGGAATATGCCAAATGCCACTTGTTATGTTTAACAAAGCTACGGCTAGGAAGAAGCGCTGTTGTAAATACTGTGAAATTTTTAAAAATATTATGTCTGACGTTTTGCCCAAGTTTTAATTCCTTCCTATCAGTATTACAGTTTTTATGGGGTAAGTACATATGACAACGTGCTTTTTAGAACGTGTTTTATATAAGATAACAAGAATCAAGGGTAACAACGTACGGCCACTGACGAGCAACAACGAATATTATAATTCAAACATAATATTTTAACAATGTTGGTACATTTCTGCACACTGTGCTTTCATCAGCCAATTAATATTTTAAATCACATAATTTAAAACATAAAATTCTACATCCAAACAATATGACTATATAGGTTCGTATATGATTATATATGCTCTATATATGGGTATGTAAAACTTATATCTGTTCATATCTCATTTACATATACTGTCAGATATGAATGTTTTTCCCGGACATTTTATATCATTATATTCCAATCTGGTCATATATAGACAGATCTGATCATGTTTCATATCATTTCCGGCCGTATATGAACATATACAATCATATACAGCATCGTGTCTTGTCATATATGATCATACAGTGCCGATACAGTTATGTATAGCCACATATAATTATATCTGATAATACGTGTCATCTGCTACACATAATAATATGTCTGACCATATATGAACTTATATGATCAGATCTTGTGCCATAATGTACGATCTGATCATATATGGCGATAGATAACCATATATGATTATATATGCTTTATATATGGGCATGTAAAACTTATATCTGTTCATATCTCATTTATATGTGTTCATATATATAGCATATATGTTTATATATGTCCATATACTGTCAGATATGAATATTTTTTCCCGGGATTGTTAAACATAGTAAAGTAGTGTCGGCGCATTTTTGAAACCTTATTAGACCGTCTAAATCGAAGATCCATGATTCATTTCACAGTCGACAATGGGAATGAACCGAGTCAGTCAGCGAAATCTGCACGTCACCATAAGAGTCAGTAATTAAAATTTGAAAGCGTCTAAACTGTAAAATTTTTTTCCAATATGGAATCAGTAGGGGAGAGTGGGGCTAGTCGTTACAATTTGCAAATAATAATTTCTAAACCAAATATTTTGCACCCTAACTTTCTGAAAGTTATACCGTTGGTTTGGTACAACATTGGAGAATGTTCCAATTTTTTTTCATTCCTATCTAAATATTAACATATGGGATAAATAATTAAATATGGAAGCATGTTTTTTGTAACAACATGCCCCCTAGTGGGGATAGTTTTTACAGTGGGGGTTATAAGTTGTTACATTGGTCAAAGGAGTTAAAAAGAGGAAAATTAACGTTGTATTAATGATTTTATTGTATCACTTACTGAAATGAGTTACATTTCCTTTTGTCCTTTCATACTTTGTGTTTCTGTCGTCTAAATATCACTACTGATAATGGATTAATGTCAGTAATGCCGGGATTACGATGAATTTAACGTAACGGGACGCGACGGGACGCGAAGCAACTTAACCTAAACACATTGTTTTTATATGCGTTACGTAAAGTCGATCGTAATCAGCCGCATATAAAAACAATGTGTTTAGGTTTTACGTTACTTCGCGTCCCGTCGCGTCCCGTTACGTTAAGTTCATCGTAATCCCGGCATAAAGAACTCATTTTTATTAAAGGTGAAAATAATTTGATAAATTGTAAGTAAATTACGAAATGTTAAGCAAATTACAACACAAAAAACAAGAAATATTGCCTGGTATTTCAGTTATATTATTTAAGCAATAAAAAAATACAAAAAAAAAAAAAAAAAAAAAATCAAAATTTCAACATCTTTTAAAAAATAATTGAGTTTTAATCAAAATCAGAGTTGCAGTTGTCGCAAACATAAAACACTTCGTTTTTTGCACATTTTGCATGTGCCCATCTCTTACACTGGGTACATTGCACCCATTCTTGTCCACTCTTTGACTCTGACCAGGGCTTTAAACATTTTAAGCACACACAGCTTTCATCTTCTTTATCGCTTGAGCTGACCGAAAATTCTTTACGTTTTTTAGATTGGCGTCTGGGTTTAGCAATGCTAGAAGCAGATTTACAGTGTAACAATTTACCCCTTCAAAAATGTAACAATTAGCCCCTTTTAGACACTTCAGTATAGGTTATTGAATCTGAAAAAAACAGAAAGTTCTATTGTATCAAATATATCACCAAATTACTTCATAATAATCACAAAATATAACCATACACAATTTAAACACTAACCTTTTATATATTTTGTTGCACAGCAATCAAATCTTCCGAGAAAATGTAGATCGCCAAGGCTGATTTTACAAAAAGTTTTGTGACGCACTTGTCCGTTAAGCTAGACTAACCTAAACCCGTCAGAACTTGTATAACAACAAGCGTGTTGATCTCCAATAGTCTAGAGATCCTCAAGTAACTTACTTGAGAATCTCTACAATAGTCTTCACTGCTCTGCCATTTATTGCTTTTTTTTACAAGCCACTGTATCAACCTACCCGTGTAACAACAAGCCCCACTAATAATTCACATATTCCGAATACCAAAAATGTATATTTGTTAAGTATATACGTATTGAGGATAACTGTGGGATTAAGCTGTATCGAGAATCGTATTGTATTGAATCTCATAATATTCGTTGTTGCTCGTCAGTGGCCATTGTTACCCTTCCCTGGTAACCAGTTTGGTAGTTCAGATGCGTCCCGAAGAAGTGCGCAAGAATAAAACAGTCCAAAATTGCGACAAAAGTGCATAATATTTGTGATTGAACGAGTACTTACTGTACTATTGCAATAGTCTGCTGTAAGAATAAGCTACTGTGAAATTTTATACTATTTGTTAAAAGTAAACATGTAGCAGAAATGTGAAAACAATATGGAAGTATCTTTTGAGTACTGATCCAACCGGCAGAAACGTGAAAAGAACGTGCAAGCATCTGCCCGTGAGAAAAAGAGCAGTCGAGTGTGCTAGACGCTTGAAACATATTTGTAGCAAAATTTCACAAGTGTATGTCGCTTAAATTGTTGTTTTTGCTGTACAGATCCGACCGGCAGAAACGTGAAAAGAACGTGCAAGCATCTGCCCGTGAGAAAAAGAGCAGTCGAGTGTGCTAGACTCTTGAAACATATTTGCAGCAAAATTTCACAAGTGTATAATGTCGCTTAAATTGTTGTTTTTGCCGTATAGATCCGAGTGACAGAAATGCGAAAAAAGCGTGCAAGCATTTGCTCGTCAGAAAAAGAACAGCCGAGCGCGCTAAACTCCCAGACAGCACAAAATATTTATAAAATATTTATAAAATATTTATAAAAAAGATTTAAATATTTTGAAAATATATACGTTGAATATTTTGTAAATATTATAATGTCCGGAAAATAAAAGTATCTAAAAGATTATAATAAATATTTTAAAATAAAGTGTAAATAATTATCATCAATGTTATTAAAGTTGTTTTTAATTTATGTTATAAATATTTATAGAAATAATTACTGTAAGTTAAGTGGAGATTGTGAAACTACTGTTATAGCTTCGTGCTGTGAGATGTAGGCTATACGGTCCATTTGGCGTTACTAATTTCGAAAAATGTTTGATTGATAAATCAGATGTACGGTATATTCTGCCAAAATAACAAAGATAACGCTCTCAATAATGATAAATAAACAAAACAAGGCAAATGAGAGCTCGTTCGCGACGATAGACGGGCGACAGTAATAAAATATTACAAATTGAATAAAAAATATATAATAAAGTAAACGTTTCGGTCCTTGATTTGGACCCTCCTCAGTACATATAGCTGGTCGAGTAAAATGCAGTGGTCACAAGTAGTAAAAAATGCCGCGTAATACTTATTGTATTACGCGGAGAGATGGTGTCGTATATCTTATCAATTTGACTGTCAGGTAACTCTTGTGATCACTTTTTAAGGTATGATTATATATATTTGTTTAATTTATTTCTTTTTATGGAATTAAGGTAACAGTCACGTTGAGGATACGAGATCTACACTCTCATAATCGGAGAGCGGAATAACTGCATTTTTGACTACTTGTGACCACTGCATTTCACTCGACCAGCTATATGTACTGAGGAGGGTCCAAATCAAGGACCGAAACGTTTACTTTATTATATATATTTTATTCAATTTGTAATATTTTATTACTGTCGCCCGTCCATCGTCGCGAACGAGCTCTCATTTGCCTTGTTTTGTTTATTTCTGCCAAAATCATTTGTATTTCTGCTGCTCTACTTCTTACGCAAGCATCTGCCGTAATTCTTGTTGAATTTTGCTGTATGTGCTAGTTTGCAACAATGCCGCTAGGCGGCGCATAATGGTAAAACTAACTCGCAAGTAAATTTCAGTTGGGATCTAATATAAGCAGGCCTCTGGCGAAGCGCGAAGCAAAATCATGACATTCGCGACAATCTTCGCCAGCAAGGCTTACCCAACACCACTGCGGTGCTATAAATATAAAAAATATTTGTGTAAATTATTTTAATCTTCCTAAAAAATATTTTAAAAATATTTTGTGGTGTATGGGTAGCAGTAGGCGCTGCTACAAATCTGGCGCGATTATGTTTCACTGCAATTTGCGCAAGCATCTGCCGCATTTCTTGCACTATTCTGCTATATGTAAATGCATACACATATCTTCCACAATTCTGTTGCACTATGACGAGAGCAAGTTTCTGCCAACAGAAAAATAGTCAAAGTTGGAAATAGAAAACGCATGATCTGCCCGAAAGTTAGTGCACGACTTTTCGTGCAGTTTTACAGCAGAATTGCAAAGGAATGGTTACCAGGGTTGATTCTTGTTATATACACACGAGCTTTGTTATTTAGAATTTTATATAAGATACTCTTCAAGCATTACACTATTTTTGACTCGATCAGCTTGTCGTTCTATTAATATTGGTTAGAATGAAAGTATTCGATAGGGTATGGTGGGGCAGGTTGAGACATGGTGTAGGTTAAAGACATGCATCTATCGATATCTCGAAAAGGGTGATCGCCAGCGGATCGACACCGATAGATAGGGGGCTGTTGCTGTTGTCCGCAAAATTTTTCATACCCACACTGATGTTTGTGGCCGGGCATGACGACGCGAAAAATCTTTCAATTTTGAGAACCATCAAAAGATAAGTAAAATTTATGTTTTGCATGTCACGCCTTCTTTAATATTGGTCATAATTCTTATCATTTAGGTGAAAACTTAAATTTTATTCGAGAGGCAGGATATTTCTGCATTAGGTCTTGGAGATCCGCACTTAAGTGACAGATTACAGCGGTATTGAATAATTTTATAAATCTTTGTATAGTGGGGTCGGTTGAGACGAATTTTCGTGGGGCAGGTTGAGACACCGTAATTTTTTTTCCTGTCATATGTCAAGTAATTTAACACCGTTTTTTAAAATGGAAATTTAAGGTTATTATATAATGTAATTGTTACATCCTCGTACAGGAATCATGCCATCAGCTTTACTGTTTGTTAGTCAGTGTCAAAGTCAAGGAAACATAACATTACAAAAAAACCCACGGAAGTTTTTCTCTCCGATTTTGATGATCTTTTAGTATGTTGTTCTCTAGATGAAAATAAGGGACACGTATTTTTTTTAAGTGCCTATATGCGTGTTTAGGGGGTGAAACACCCCTTTAAAAAAATCGGCTTTTCTCTTTCGGGCCGAATATTTCCGAAATTATAAAAGATCGAATAGTATATTGTGCATCAAGGGGAGAAAGCAATATTTTTCAGACGAGTGTGAAGTTTGCCGCTCGAGCCGAAGGCGAGGGCGACAAATCACACGAGTCTGAAAAAGCTTTCGACCCGAGGTGCACATGATATTTTTTTTAGTTCTCTTATTTTATAGCACAGCGATAACTTTATGCATTAATATACACCTAAACTATTAATATGTACCTAAACTAGATAATAATGTAATGGTTATTTCACACGTTTACGAGAAAATGACTTACTTATAATGTGCTAATAAGGAAACTTACGAAAGTGTTCCTCCTGATTTTGATGAGTTTTTAGTATGTAGTTCTCTGGATGAAAATAAGAGACATTTTTTTATACGACAGAATAATGATAAAATAATTTTTTTATTTTAATTTTTTTTATTTTTATTAAAAAATAAAAATTTTAAAAATTTTTTGTTATTTGTAAAGTACTCTTTAAATCATTAAACTTTTGTTGAAAAATATTTTCTTCACAACATCACGAAAAGTTCGACTTTCCATGCCTGTAAAGAGGGGCGAAAGTGGCCAATTTCACGCCAGGGCGGCATAGCGGGCGGAAAGTAAGCCCTGACGTGAAATGGCCACTCTCGCCCCTCTCTAGGCATGGAAGTCGAATTTTCCGTAAAAGTGTTGTGAAAAAATTTTTTTATGATACTTTATTTTTTTTATAAATATTTATGTTGGCTTCTTTGTGTAAATATTTTTTGTTCTGAATAAAGACAGTTATACGTTCAAAAAATGGTGTTTGAGTCATTATTATAGGTTGTCTCGATATGCTCCACCCCCTGTCTCAATGTGCCCCATGGGTGGCACATTATCTCACATTAAGATAAATGCAGGAGTTTGGAAGATAAATAATCATGTCGAATGGTTTAACATTAAAAATTAAAAATTACTTTCATGTATGTACATAAAGGGTCCCTCTATCTATAGATTATGTACATGATACCCCGATCTTTAATTTACCTCTCTTAGTTCAGGAAATATGAGCCCAAACAAAAAATCCGTTTCAATCCTGCCCCACTATACCCTACGTCACCGATTCGTTTTACTGGCAATCGTATAATAATATACAGGCTCATTATAATATAAAACTGCATCTTGGGGGAATATGTTACTACTTAGATAGGGGTAAAATGCCAGTACTGTTTACAGCTTCCTAACCTACTAGTAGTAGGTTAGGAAGCTGTAAACAGTATAAATAAATATTTAAAAAATGTTGAACAAATGATGAAAAAATATTGAAAAATGTTGAATTAACACGTTTATTTTATGCGCTAAGAATATTATAGGCTACTTAATTAACGTAGCCTAAATTATTCGGAATGCAATTTTGCAAAATTGCATTCCAAATAATTTAGACTACTTAATTGTAGCACACAGAGTACTACTGAAATGCAAAGAAAGTAATAAAAATATTCTTTTACATGTTTTTAGACAAGAATGCCTCGAATATATACAAGAAAAACTGTTCGAGCTTCTTGGAGTCAAGAATCTTTAACAGAAGCTGTAAATCAGATTTCTGAAAAAAAAAAAAATAAATATTTGGAACGCTTCAAAAAATTATGGTATATTTTATCGAACTCTAAAAAGACGGATTAACAAAAATAATTTTGATAAAGGAGCCCTAGGTCGACCGGTTGCTCTCGTCAATCATGAGCTTGAACTAGTAACATACAGAAGATGGAGAGTACAGGATTTCCACCGACTGCAACTGCTGTTCGTAAATTAGCTTTTGCATTTGCATTGAAAAATAATCTTCCTAATATGTTCAATCAAGATAAAGAAATAGCTGGATATGACTGGCTTCGTAATTTTATGATTTGACACCCAGTATTATCAATAAAAAAAGCAGAAGGAATTTCTATTGCTCGTGGATTAGGTATGTGCCGAGAAGAAGTTAATAAATATTTTCAACTTTTATCAAAAATATGTAAAGAGAATAACTTCTTTAATGAACCATCCAAAATTTATAATGTGGACGAAACTGGTCTTCAATTGAATAACGATTTTGGCAAAGTTATTGCAACTAAAGGGTCACGAGAAGTACATCATGTTACTTTAGCAGAAAAGGGGGAAACTATTAGTGTAATTGCTTGTTGTAATGCTGAAGGCAACTTTTTACCCCCTTATTGCATATTTAAAGGCAAAAGAAAAAGGCCTGAATTTGAAGACGACCTTCCTCCTGGATCCTGTGTACAAATGGGAGAGACAAGTGCGTACGTAAATTGTCAACTATTCCTCGGCTGGCTCAAAAACCATTTTGTTCCACGTAAAAGAAATGAAAAGGTGCTGTTAATATTAGATGGTCATAGCTTGCATTGTTCTGACATTAAGGGGGAACATACAGCTAGACCGCAAGAAAAAAAGGTGAAATTCGGGAATTTTTATCTTGGAAACTATTAATTCGATTCGAACCGGTTTTTTTAATTTAAAAGTATCTACATTGAGGCACGTTCACAAATTTTTTTAAAGG